>NC_048570.1:75917937-76065437 GCF_013265735.2 Oncorhynchus mykiss | reverse complement strand
AGCCGTTTACACACACCACACATGAGCCAGCCCATCAACACCATGTACAGTATGACTCAAGGACAGGCTCTTAGGAACATATTGTAAGTCTGTGTTTGCTCAGACTTACCACTCTATCTGTTCATGTTTGAGGAGGAACAACTTTGACAGAAGAGGAATAACTTTTATAACTTTCACAATATGGTGTGCCAATGAAGGTGTGCCAATGAATAAGGTGTGCCAATGTCTACTCAAGGAAAAGTTGGACAGACATTTCCATTGTTATGATGCACAAGTATACTTACAGTATACAGATATAGTGTTATGGAAGAAGTACAGGATTGTACCCTGGCTGTAGTTGCACAGGCCATAGTGCTCATCTGCTCCAAACATGCAGGGTCGGGTGACCAGGCTAACCCCTCCAGTCCCCACATGGCCACTACACTCCGCTGCTCCCACTGCAATATCCCCCTCCAGTCTGGGGAAAGACAACATGGGGTGACTGCCTATAGCCCCCTATGTGCTAACTATGTTACTGCACAGTGTCAGATTCCAAGTGAAATCATCCGGTTTGGAAAGTCCATCCTGGCACCAGAACCCAAATCAGCAGACATAAACATGACCTCTCCCTCTAACTCCTAACTGGTAACCACCACTCTCTCCAGAGTTTGTGGTAGCTTGTCAGGTTTAATGTGGAGCTGTGTGTGCTGTGCTCAGAGGGCTCAGTTCAACTGACTTCAAACAGATTGGATGGTGTTTACATTTTCTCTGTTGTTATGGCGCTGTGGGTTTTACCGACATGTTTTCTTTTTGTCAAAAATGTGTTATATCAAGTATGAACATGTACAGCTGTCAATGATAATTCTGGTTAGCTGTTCCTTTTATTCCCATCCGTCAGACGAGCAGTGGGTAGTTCATCTGAGCTTCTCAGAGGGTATTTAACTTTGATGTCTGTGATAGATGCATTAAGCCTGGTGCTATATTAGTACGTACCAGAGCTTGATTATCTCAGGCCGTATCTCCACACCACCGGGGCTGTGACTGTCTTCCGGTCGGTTCCTAAGCTGTAATAAGGCAGCTCTGATAGGCTCTAATGACAAGGCAGACACCCCTGTTCCTGATGCCATTATCAAAAGTGCCCTCGTCAATCAGGCGTAGTGTGACAGGGATGTGTGTGTGATGACAGGATGTAGCCGTGATGAGAGGCTGCAGATGAGGCAGGCAGGATGGAGGGATGGGGAGGGGGAGGGATGGAGGAAGGGGCTGGGGCTCTGGGGAGGGGTTAGGGGTGGGTGTCTAGGGGGCGGGGAGAGCAGCCGAACAGCCCACTTGTCAGTTCTTCTCATGCTCTGCTCATTCACTCACTCACACACACACAGACACCTCCCCTCACATCACTCCATTTCAGAATTGACTTTGATCTGGAACAAATTATTCTTATCTTTCTTATTTCACAAAACTAATGAAGGCCAGAAATATGTATATACTTATATGACTATAAATATGTATATACTTATATGATTCCAAATATGTATATACTATAAAAATACATGTATGAATCGTAGTATTGAAGTAATATTTAAGAACTTCATAAGTCAGTGTCCTGTGTTGACCACATCCTAAAACATCCTTATTGCTCAAAGTTACAGAGAAGGGAAGTTAGTCTCACAGTGAAAAGCATTTTTTCTCAACGGCTGTGTGTGGAGGAAGGCTCTGAGTTTAGAGTTTACTCTCTTACTCATTAACATGTTTGGAAATGCTAACTCTCTCCATCTGACATCTTTGTGAGAGAAGAAAAGGAGAGATCCTTTGACAGTGACATTTTTCACATGATCTGGCTGAAAGAAAAAAATCCCCTTTGAAAGGCACTGAAGCCCAGGAAAATTGCTTGTTGACCACACAACAACTGCTGTATTGCGGCTGTCAGGGCCGTCTCTGGCACGAGAAATTCCTTTGGAAATCAGATTAATAGTTCATTTTCATGGCAGTCAAGAACACTGAGAGACACTTTTTTTTTTACAAATGAATAAAAGTGTTTGTCTGAAATGTACCTCTTGTCAGCTTCATTTTCTTCATTTTCCCACATATAAACATGCCTTGCAATGCCCTCTGCATCTATGCATCACATTATCTGTGCGTTGTTTTGCTGTATGCAAATAGCTTTGCATTTGGGATAAAGACTGAGAGTGTATTTCCCAATGGTTTCGTTTTTGTAACGTGACTAAAAAGATCCAGAATACAGTCTCAGCTATGAGGACGTTTAGCAGCATTTCTTTTCTTCCTCATGATCTCTTTTTTATTTTATCAGGGATGAGGCCTCACTACCAAGAAAAAAGATTTCCTTTTTTCGCAGAACTCACTTGATTTGGTTGGAATTAGCATACATTTGATCCATGTTTGGCTTGTATCAGATTTATCCACTCTGGTAGGCCCTTATTTTTACATCAAATAATATTACAGAAATACAAGTCAAATAAATAGGTAAAGTAGGTCAATTAATTTGAAATCAGAATAATAAATTATAATATGTTAAGCAATAAACACTATGAATGTGAATATCTCTTCATAACCTATTCTGTTTCAGTAGGACAAAGCCCAGTACATGGAGTAGAAGTTCTGCTAAGTATTCATTCTGAGCCACAACATTAGTTGTTATTTGTCTGAGGTGTCCTGTTTTTCTGCCTTGGGAACCCACTCAACAAACACTAACAAATGAGATGCTGCGACACAGTAGCCAGCCCTAAAGGTAAGTTGGCAAACTTTTGTCTTTTCTCAAGTTTTAAAAACCAATAATTGCTCTAAGTGGAGATATCAATCAGGGACTTTGCCATTTACAGTCCATTATCTCCCACATTAGCTCTGCTTATTTATGTGTGAGTGCAGATAACTGCACTGTAAATACAGTGGTGTGTGTGTGTGTGTGTGTGTGTGTGTGTGTGTGTGTGTGTGTGTGTGTGTGTGTGTGTGTGTGTGTGTGTGTGTGTGTGTGTGTGTGTGTGTGTGTGTGTGTGTGTGTGTGTGTGTGTGTGTGTGTGTGTGTGACCGGATCCCTCTATCAGGGGGTTATATGATGGTGTGGCTGCCTCAAAATGAGCATTGAAAAAGAGTGACATTATCGATCACACACCCTGCGAGCGGGGCAGCCTTCAAACGCCTGTGTTTTTAATGGCACGTTTACTTTTTCATGGGTACAGGAATAAATCACAGCTGGGGTGCCTCTGTGCTGTGCCTGGGACCCGCCGGTGTGGCACAGACATTCCATCACATGTTGTACTGTGTTAATAATGTCATCTGTGTGTGGTTGAGACATACACACACACACTATGCCTGCATTCATCACCAGTGTCTGGAGGTATAGGGGACGGGATGGGGGAAGGGAGTGTCGGGCGGCGGGAGGGGAGACGTGGAGACGGACGCCTCCATTGAGCTCTCTGTCATTCCTCCACAGACAGACACAGACGGCTGGGGTAAATATAAGCTCCGTGCGACGCAGCGCAGGCAGGCCAGGCATCACACAAGCTGTCTGCTGCCTGGCTCTGGGAAAGCTGTTCTCAATGACACTAAATTTAGGCCCTTACAATATTCATCAAGACATGTGTTTCCCCTTTTTAAAAGGCTCTGAGAAGTTAATGGGATTAATCAGACATTTACATTAGTGAGAAACATGCATAGAAAGGTATGTTTTGAAAGATAGATTTTATGATATTTGTTGGATGGTTTCGATTTCATCATTTTTGTAAAAAACATTTTTCGAATACTTGTATCTAATGACTGCAAGATACACTAGTCAATTCTGATCATTATAGGATGTCCCTCTAAGCAACCTGGAATTTCATATTTTTCGGACGTAAATAAGAGACACTTCATATAGTATGCTATGTTACCTTTCAAACATTTCGTATGTCTTAATTTGTGGAGGTCCATTACCCATTTCGTATGATATGTTACTAATTGCAGTTCATAATATATGTTACGAATTTGCAAAATGTGAAATATGTTACGAATTCTAGCTAGTTGGCTAAAGTTAGCTAGCTCAATAACATTAGCTAGGCTAGGGGTTAGGGTTAAGGTTAGGGTTAAGTTGATGAGTTAGGTTTAAGGATCCAGATTAGGGTTAGGGGAAGGGTTAGGTAAAAGGGTTAAGTTTAGGGTTAGGGAAGGGTTAGCTAACATGCTAAGTAGTTGCAAAGCAGCTGTAAAAGAGTAACTAGTTGAAAAGTTCCTATTTAGATAAAATGCTAAAGATGTCCGTGATGACATTCGAACTCGCAACCGTTATACGCCCACCCATCCACCCCCACCAACCACCCTCCTTTCGTTTTTGCCTTAAGTATTCATCTGTCTTATGTACCCTTCCCAAACATAACATATCATACTAAATGCTCTGAGACCAAGTTCCTCTAGGTACAGTTATCACCAGTCCTGTGAAAGAGCTGTAAAGGTCCTTCCCTCTCACTGTCTAACCCTCTCTCAAGGAATCAGAAAAACAATGATGCTCAGCTCAGCAGGTCTCCAGGGCTTCACTGTCTGCTGCTACTGACCATCCTGAATTGCCTCCCAGAAAATGCCTGTACAGATCATACTGGAGGCCTATTGGCTGGCACAATATGCTGTTAGCTTTGAGTTGACACAATTTCCACACTTTATATATTTGTATTTAACTAGGCAAGTCAGTTAAGAACAAATTCTTATTTACAATGGTGGCCTCGGAACAGTGGGTCAACTGCCTTGTTCAGGGGCAGGACGACAGATTTTTACCTTGTCAGCTTGAGGATTCGATATAGCAACCTTTTGGTTACTTGCCCAACGCTCTAACCACTAGGCTACCTGCCGCCCCATATATAGGAATAAATTGACTAACTGTTGAAATTTAAAATGATTGACATTTTTAAATGAGTTTATAATGTTTTCAATGGAATGCATAGACAGGCCACTTGATATGGGATATGTATGAGTTGAATTACACCTCTAACTACAACCATGTCTTTAGGTTAATTCATTGTTCATTGTTAAAGCCTAGCATGCATTAGCCCCATCACATAATCTTCCACTTGAAACCCTTATGACAATGAATACTCTCTCAGCCTTGAAATCAAAACATGAACACGTATGGTAAATAATTTCATGTGAACAACAGAGAGGCAGTGCTGCTGGCACTGTACAATTACCCCAATGTACCCAGAGTGATAGCTTGTAATCCACAAGCAGCACAGATCCCTACAGGCACTTAAAGACTTTGACCCTTTGCACTCCCCTGCAATGTGGTTAATGCAGATTACAATGGTCTGACTACTGAGAGCTCTGACACAGCTGTTCCTTCGCTCTGTTCATCTGTGTGTGTGTGTGTGTGTGTGTGTGTGTGTGTGTGTGTGTGTGTGTGTGTGTGTGTGTGTGTGTGTGTGTGTGTGTGTGTGTGTGTGTGTGTGTGTGTGTGTGTGTGTGTGTGTGTGTGTGTGTGCGCGCGCGCGCATGTGTGGGGCTGTAATTAAAAGAGAGGGTGGCCTAGCTTTAAGCAAAGTCAACAAAATTGGAAGGAAACTTTGTTAAAAAATCTAAACAATAATTCAGAAACACACGTCCTACTGGACCTGGGAGTTGTCCTCTGAGGGGCATAGGGGAGGTGGTGGAGGAGGTGGAGGTTAGGATGACGGCCGCTGAGAGGAATCAAACAGACAGTTCACTTACTTATTTCATCAGGCTAGTGCTTAACACCTCTATACATCCTGTCTGTCTGTATCTGCCCCGTCCCAGGACAGCCTGCATTGGCTTAGTCAAGGATTTATTGCAGCTTTTTAATGTTTAAGAATATATAACATCTAACATTACAGTAACACAATTTAAATTAGCGTTGCACAAGAATAAGCACTTTGCCGTTAGAGTAGGGTACTATAACACTTTTTTTGTGGACATTGGCCTTATGTTCTGGGTTTAAAGCAAGGGGGGTTTATTATTCTGTGTTGTCAGTGAATTGCTCAGTGTATTGAATATATTCTTTCAACTAATTGACTAGTATGGTGAGCCCCACTGAATTAGGCAAATGGGCACAGGATGTGAAGCTGGACTTGATTTATTACTTTGAATGCAACTTGAATCAATGGTTCAGTCCCACCAAAAGCATTGCATTTCCCAGCTGAAATCATTGTTATGCTTAAGAAAAGAGAGATTATGCGGGTCTTGATGAGTTTCACTGAGTTGAATGTGTTTGCATCGCCATTCAGGGGCGAAATCATATTTAATGGCTGACACTCAGTTCATGGCAGGTCCTCCTTTTTCTGTGTGGCAGGTCTCCTCTGTCACCGGGCAGGCTTTTGAGAGGGAGGGCCACAAGATAGGGCCTAACATTCATGAAAAGGGGAGTACAAATTCTGTGGCATGAGAAATGAGAGAAAGGGAGAGCAGTTCATTTGCACACAGCACAACACTGCAGTTGGGCTGAGACTCTCAGACTCTGGGCTCTGTCTGGGCTATAGGCCTCTGTCTGGGCTATAGGCCTCTGTCTGGGCTAGAGGCCTCTGTCTGGACTATAGGACTCTGTCTGGGCTATAGGGCTCTGTCTGGGCTATAGGCCTCTGTCTGGGCTATAGGCCTCTGTCTGGGCTATAGGACTCTGTCTGGGCTATAGGACTGTGTCTGGGCTATAGGACTCTGTCTGGGCTATAGGACTCTGTCTGGGCTATAGGACTCTGTCTGGGCTATAGGCCTCTGTCTGCTGACCTGTAACTGGCTGGGAACATTGTTTCTGTTACAGAAGAAGACCACTCATTTCATTTCAAGCCACAATGGAGTAGTTGCCTTGGCGTCTAGGTGATAAATGCTGCAAATCTGTAATAAATTAACATGGGGCTTCCCCTCTTTTTTTTCTCCCTCTCCCATCGAAGCTGTCGTTTGTTCCAGTGTCCCAAACTAAACACACAGTTATATTTTCACAACTGAAACTGCATTCATTTGTAAATCACCCCCTCGCTTTTAATTCCCAGACTCTGAACTACCTTCTAGGACTAATTCAGAAAGCAGAGGAACAAACATTTGGCTTCAGTTCTAAGAGCTGCCCCAAATTCAACTTTCTGACATTTTAGTTTGGATTTCTTTGGCCCAGTGCACACATCCGCTAATGTGGACCAAGTAGATCCATCTCTGTGAATTTAAGAGCACTTTACCAACATTATTCTATAAAGCCAAACAATGTTGAGAGAACTGAGCACCTAACCAGAATAGAATAAACCCAGTGTCCCAAAATCTGCCGAAGCATTAGTGCTGAGTGATTTGCTTTCTCATGCACCGTCATATCATTGTGTACCTTACACTGACCAATTAAGTTTTTTAAATGACAAGAAAAAGTATGTTCATAGCAGTAAGCCATACTTTGATGGATGGTTTGCCTCTTATAAATGACTGAATATGACCATTTCCATGTTATTGTTTATCTCATCTTTAGAATATCTTATTGTTACCAGGTTATTGTCCTGCATGATTAGCATAATTGACCACCATTATTTCACCCATAAAGCAATATGTGATGCATTAAGTGCATTATCTCAGCATGGTCAGTTATGAGATGAGCAGCTATTGGTTGAGAGCCCATCCCTGCTCTTTACGCTTTACTAAGCACCATCTCCATATTGATTATTCCCTGCTAATATGGAATACACCAAATCAATACCAAGCTCTTTTCTCATTTCAGCACAAATCCAATTATTTTCACACCCCAAAATTTAAGAAATACATTTAAAAAAAAAATCTGCATAGGATAATCATTTTCCTCAATGAAATATGTAAATATATATAGCCTACTAACTTATATCAATATCTATATGGTCTGATTTCAAATACAAAGACACATAATGCATACCTAATGTGACAATTGTATCTACAATTCTGCTTGTCTTATTTGGTAAATTAAATGAGTCTAAGTGTGAACCACATAAAGCATTGAGTTTTTAAAAATCCCTGCATTGCATTCCTCTTGAGTTTCATAAGATCCTCTAAGTCCTTCTAATCACCTGGTTACACTTAAGGCTATTTGGTTTTCAAATCATCTCTAGTGAGAGAGAGAGGGAGGGGGAGGGAGGGAGGGAGAGAGAAGGAGGGGCAGAGGAGGGAGAGCAAGAGAAAAAGAAGAGAGAGTGAGAGAAGAACGAGAGAGTACACGGAGCATGAGAGAGAGATGGAGCGAGAGAGAGAAAGAGAGAGAGAGAGATTGGGAGAAAGAAGTACGAGCATGAGAGAGAGGGAGGGAGATAGAGCGAACAAGTGCGAGAGAAGAAGAGGAAGAGAACGAGGAGAGAGAGCAAGCCATCATTACTCTGTAATAAAGCATCCATATGGTGTAACTGTTGAGCTGGTGTAAATCCCCTCAGCTTAACTGCAGCGTACCCTGGTAAGGAAGGTCAGGAGTAAATGCGGCTGACTTAAGCACATGTTTCCTTTTCTCTCCTTTTGTTACTGGCTGGCTGGTGTGTCAGACAGCAGCTGAGAGGTTTGCCATGGTTAGTAGTGAGTATAATGTACAGGTGAACACTGCTCCCTACACCATAGAACCTACACCGTGCAAACTGCACTCCTGACCTGCAATCCCTCACACCTCCACTGTAGCCTGTCAGATCTGGCCGCATGTCACCACTCACAAAGGTACCTATGCAAGAGAGTGCATTTTCTGTTCAGTGATGCACTAACCACTATCAGTCCCTTTTGTTACACAGGCGCGTACACACGCACGCCACGGCTCAGTGATTTGTCAATAATCCTGTACTCAGTGTGTCTATGCCCATGTACGGCACATTACCCCCCCCCCCCCCCCCCCCCGGTGTGCAGTCTTAATGATAATGACTGAATGATAAAGACTGGTCAATGTCAGATCAGGGTACAAGTCAGTGCAGTACATGCCAAGGTGAAGCTTTATCAGTTCCCTACACTCTTAGAAACTCTTGGACCCTTTTTGGTTCCATGTAGAACCCTCTGTGGAAAGGGTTCGACCTGGAACCAAAAGGGTTATCATGTGGGAACTGCTGAAGAACCCTTCTGGGTTGCTAAGAGTGTAGGACCTTTCCCAATGGACATCACTGTTCACTTTATATAAGGTGTTCTGTTCTGAACTTTACATCAAACTGCTCTCTTCAACTTGTTTATTCACCTGGCTTGATACAGTATTATGTATTCACATTTATTCATTTGTAAGAATAACTTAATCACCCAAGATCGCCAAGCCCTTAGAACAAGAAAAAAGGATAAGAAAGACAGATGAAAAGAGCAAAAAGAAGAGCAAAACAGAACATTGTACTTTCTCCCCCTGAGGAGTTTGAAGTGAATCTACTTTCAAAGTAGACAAGACAGTAGTCATCCGGGTCGTGAAGCCTCCTGCTCCTAATTACACAGAGAGCAGGTATAATTACACAACCTTGAGGAAAAACCAAATCCAGCCATTGTAAATGTAGATGGCTGCCTCCCCTCCACTCCCTATGATGATGCCTAGTTTTCCAGCATTGAGAAGTGCAAATGATCCCATCAAAGAGAACAATGCCTCCACACCTGCCTCCTACACGCACCTCTGTCCCAATTACACACAGCTAAACATGCCGTCTGATGAAGCTCTCTCTCCTTTCCTTTCTGCATTTACAGTCGGAGCACAGAAGTTCAGATGACTGGGAATTACAAGCTTCTAGAACTTTTCTCTTTCTTATTGAGGAGTGGGAGTTAGAGGTGTTAAAACTCAGGACATGATTGCGTTAATATTTTACAAAGACAAATGCAGTACAATATGGCAGGTTACATCTAGCTGATCTGAGGCTTTTACAATGAAGTTTTGTTTTTTATTTATAACGTGACTCGGTAGATAATTTTCTGCTCTTAATTTCATATTTTATTTGAAACTAAGTCAAACTTTAAGTGCCTGTTATTATATCTGTCATCATAAGTGTATGTTTCATATCAGTCATAAGATGGTTCATTTGCATACTAGGGAGCAGTGTTTGTGTTAATAGTTTGACCCTGGGGGTGAAGGGTTAAGCTCTCTTCCAGTTGAGTTGTCTGCACAGCAGGCCCTTTGTGTCTGCGGAGGCAGTCAGAGATGGAGCAGGGACGGGGTGTGTGTGTGTGTGTGTGTGTGTGTGTGTGTGTGTGTGTGTGTGTGTGTGTGTGTGTGTGTGTGTGTGTGTGTGGTGGGAGGGGTGACACAGGCTAAATGTGCCAGTTCGCCTGGTCAAGTGTTCCTCAGATCTCCCCCACAACACTAAACACAGTGATCTCACCCCCTGCCTAGCCTGTAGAGCATGCACACACAGACACACATACACACACATGCATTGCAAACACACTGCTGATCACATGTGCACACGCATTCACAATTACATACACTTTTTCTGCCTTAACAAAAACATAAACAAACAAACTGTTGACCCTGTTGCCTCTTGATAAACCAAATTGATGTACTAAAGGTACTAAAGGTAAATAAAAGTTACATGAAAAGTCATGGACATATATAAACATAATCATAAACATACAGACATGATCATAAACATACAATCATTATCATAAACATAAAAACATAGTCATAAACATATTTGTATTTATTTATTTGACCTTTATTTCGCTAGGCAAGTCAGTTAAGAACAAATTCTTATTTACAATGACCGCCTACCGGGAAACAGTCGGTTAACTGCCTTGTTCAGGGACAGAACAACAGATTTTTCACCTTGTCAGCTCGGGTATTCGATCCAGCAGCCTTTCGGTTACTGGCCCAATGCTCTAACCACTAGGCTACCAATAGAGATATTGTCATTATATAAATATACATAATTTTTCATAAACATATAGACATTGTCATAAACATAGATAATTGTTCATAAACATAAAAAAAAAATTGTCATCAACAGATAGACTTTGTCATAAACATATAGACATCGTCATAAACATATAGACATTGTCATAAACAGATAGACATCGTCATAAACATATAGACATTGTCATAAACAGATAGACATTGTCATAAACATATAGACATTGTCATAAACATATAGACATTGTCATAAACATATAGAGACATTGTCATAAACATAGAAAACATTGTTATAAACATATAGAAACATTGTCATAAACATATAGACATTGTCATAAACATGAAGAAACATTATCGTAAACATTTTTTTAAATGTTACCTTTATTTAACTAGGCAAGTCAGTTAAGAACAAATTCTTATTTTCAATGACGGCCTAGGAACAGTGGGTTAACTGCCTGTTCAGGGGCAGAACGACAGATGTCAGCTCGGGGACTTGAACTCGCAACCTTCCGGTTACTAGTCCAAAGCTCTAACCACTAGGCTACCCTGCCGTCCCAAACATGAAGAAACATTGTCATAAACATGAAGAACCATTACCATAAACATATGTAAATTATCATAAACATATAGACATTGTCATAAACATGAAGAAACATTATCATCAACTTATAGACATTGTCATAAACATGAAGAAACATGATCATAAACATGAAGAAACATTATCATAAACATATAGACATTGTCATAAACATGAAGAAACATTATCATAAACATATGTCAATTATCATAAACATAATAAAACATTGTCATAAACATAAAGACATTCCATAAACATATTGAATTTTTCATAAACATACACATTGTCATAAACATATAGAAACATTGTCATAAACATATAGAAACATTGTCATAAACATATAGAAACATTGTCATAAACATATAGACATTGAACTCGCAACTCGGGGACTTGAACTCGCAACCTTCCGGTTACTAGTCCAAAGCTCTAACCACTAGGCTACCCTGCCGTCCCAAACATGAAGAAACATTGTCATAAACATGAAGAACCATTACCATAAACATATGTAAATTATCATAAACATATAGACATTGTCATAAACATGAAGAAACATTATCATCAACTTATAGACATTGTCATAAACATGAAGAAACATGATCATAAACATGAAGAAACATTATCATAAACATATAGACATTGTCATAAACATGAAGAAACATTATCATAAACATATGTCAATTATCATAAACATAATAAAACATTGTCATAAACATAAAGACATTCCATAAACATATTGAATTTTTCATAAACATACACATTGTCATAAACATATAGAAACATTGTCATAAACATATAGAAACATTGTCATAAACATATAGAAACATTGTCATAAACATATAGACATTGTCATAAACACAGAGACATTTTCATAAACTTATAGACAGCGTCATGAACATGTAAGGTAAATAAAGAAGACAGATGATGAAAACACACTGACCAAAACTCATGTGAACAACTTCTAGAAAACACATATTTTACTTTATACTGGACAACACACTGAACACATTGAATAGAAGTCCCTGACTCCGTTGTTTGACACTAAAGCTGTCTAACCTCCAGTCAACACTAAAATAACTCTCCTTTATAAAATTGCTACCCATTGCCTCCCTCCCTCCCTCCCTCCACCCTCTGCAACATGTCTGAGTGCGATCCCCTCCTCCCAGACCTCCAGACCACATCACTAGGACAGAAGCTTTATGTTGAGCTGGAGGAGAAAGGACTACACTGGGTTCCAGGGTGGACAATGTCCCCCATAGCGCTGTGTTGCTGGGAAGTGTGTGTGGAGTGTTTGAAGGGAAGACCATGCAGGGTGGGCTGGGGAAGGGGATGCACACTCATCGCACTGCTGATCACAACAACACCAGAGTAGAGCAAGACGACTAACTCTGTCCTCTGTTGTCCCTGAATGTCTTAGTGGTTGTTCTTGTACTACTTTGATCCTTTCTGCTGATCACAACAACACCAGAGTAGAGCAAGACGACTAACTCTGTCCTCTGTTGTCCCTGAATGTCTTAGTGGTTGTTCTTGTACTACTTTGATCCTTTCTGCTGATCACAACAACACCAGAGTAGAGCAAGATGACTAACTCTGTCCTCTGTTGTCCCTGAATGTCTTAGTGGTTGTTCTTGTACTACTTTGATCCTTTCTTTTCTGTAGTATGCCCAATAGTGAAACTCTTTGTCCGCTATGGTTCAGGAAGAATCTCATATGAATGTAGCGTTTTAATCAAATACTTTTTGGAGTGTGTATTCCCGAGTGGTGCAGCGGTCTAACGCACTGCATCTCAGTGCAAGAGTTTGATTCCAAGCTGTATCACATTTGGCCGTGATTGGGAGTCCCATAGGACGGCGCACAATTGGCCCAGCGATAGGCCGTCATTGTAAATAAGAATTTGTTCTTAGCTGACTTGCCTAGTTAAATAAAGGTTAAATAAAATAAATTAATTAAAAGAGGGTAGTATATGACAGACAAAAGCTTTTTCCCCAGAAGTTTTTTGGTGTGTTTATTTAACCTCCTCTTCGCCTCCCCCTCTCTTCTCCCCATGCAGCAGCAGCCTATAGCTGCAGGTGTCTCTGGGTTGTCACTAGTAACCACAGACACAAAGTCAAAATTGACTATATCGTAAAAGTTTATGAAAACAAACATTTGCTTTTTGGTCTAATTTAAGGTCAGGGTTAAGAATAAGGTTGACTGTGTGGTTGTGGTTAGGAATATAAGGTTAGGGTTATGTTTAACATTTGATTTTAAGAGGAGAAATTGTAGATATAGACAGGGTTTGTGACTTGGTGGCTATGGTAACTAGTGACCATAGGCCTGATCACCGACGAGACGCCTATAGGGAGGAGGTCTGAGACCTGACTGTGTGGTGCAAGGACAACAACCTCTCACCCTCAACGTGATCAAGATAAAGGAGATGATTGTGGACCACAGGAAAAGAAGGTCCGAGCACGCCCCCATTCTCATCGACGGGGCTATAGTGCAGCAGGTTGAGAGCTTCACGTTCTTTGGCGTCCACATCACCAACAAACTAACACGGACCAAGCACACCAAGACAGTCAGGAAGAGGGCACGACAAAACCTATTCCCCTCAGGCGATCAAAAATATTTGGCATGGGGTCCTCAGATCCTCAAAAGGTTCTACAGCTGCACCATCAAGAGAGCATTTGACGGGTTGTATCACTGCCTGGTACGGCAACAGCTTGGCCTCCGACCGCAAGGCACTACAGAGGGTAATGCGTACGGCCCAGTTCATCACTGGGGCCAAGCTTCCTGCCGTCCAGGACCTCTATACCAGGTGGTGTCAGAGGAAGGTCCCAGAGGAAGACTCCAGTTACCCTAGTCATAGACTGTTCTCTCTGCTACCGCACAGAAAGCAGTACCGGAGTGACAAGTCTAGGTTCAAGAGGCTTTTTAACAGGTTCTACCTCCAAACCAGACTCCTGAACGTCTACGCTGCTGCTACTCTCTGTTATTATCTATGCATAATAACTATACCTACATGTAGATATTTTTACTTTTATTTCTTACTTTTTTTTTGTATTTTCTTAAAACTGCATTGATGTTTAAGGGCTTGTAAGTAAGCATTTCACTGTAAGGTCTACAGCTGTTGTATTCGGCGCATTCTGACCCACTGGAATTGTGATACAGTGAATTATAAGTGAAATAATCTGTAAACAATATGTTGGAAAAATTACTTGTTTCATGCACAAAGTTGTTGTCCTTATCGACTTAGCCAAAGCTATAGTTTGTTAACAAGAACTTTGTGGAGTGGTTGAAAAACAAGGTTTAATGACTCCAACCAAGTGTATGTAAACTTCCGACTTCAACTGTAAATCACTAAGCTCATCTGCATTTTCTGCGGTGCAGGAAAATTCTCAGCAAAAAAAGAGTGATTCAATTATGATCCTACATCTGTAGCTGCTCGGAGTTTAGGCCTGCATTTATTGACTTTTACAACGCTGCTGTGTTTGAAGTGAGCTAGCACCATGGCTGTCATTTCCTGCTCTGCCCGCCTGCTTGCCGCTCACGACGTGTGTAATTAAGATAGAGGCTGAACTGTCCCCTTGAACAGAGCGGCCATGCTGGAGGTGTTTAAACCAAACACCTCATTGACAGAGCTATGGGGTTCATTGCCAGTACCATTACCATACAGAACAGGATATTCACATCACCTTCACAGGTAGAAAGTGCATTTGAACCCTTGGGTTTAATGTCAGGTTTGTTTCAGAATAGTTATCAAAGCCTTTGAGGACAATTTGACCACAAAGGTTAAGAGGGGTTCCCTTCTGATCAGCTTTTTGAAAATGTAAATGTACCTGCCTTGCCTGTGTGTGGGTGGGTGTGTTTGAGCTGGTATTTCTGTCTGTGTACGTGTGTGTGTGTGTGTGTGTGTGTGTGTGTGTGTGTGTGTGTGTGTGTGTGTGTGCGTGCGTGCGTGCGTGCGTGTGCGTGTGTGTGTGTGTGTGTGTGTGTGTGTGTGTGTGTGTTTAAGCATGTGTATGTGTGTTTATAGTTGGTGAAGGTTAAAACTTTTAGGCAGTGTGGATCACGGTGAGCACAGATGTATGTTAACCGCTCCTCTCCCCTCTCTCCTCTCCTCCCCACCTCTCCATTTCACAACAGAGCGGATGTTGATAGCCGGAACACAGTTAATATTGAGTGCAACAATAATTACACAATCTGGCCCATTATAAATAAGAAAAACCCTGACTTCCTACCCCATCTCTTCCCTTTCCCAGTATGATTAATGAGAGAGTGGATGGGGATGTGGACTCTGGCACATTCATTTCATAGCTGTATGAATTTACTGCCGAGGCCTGAGGCTAAAGGAACCTTTTCAAACAAAAGTTCAAGTGGGTCCTTGTTGTGTGTCTGGGATCTTTTAGTTTCTTTATGGACCTGGTGTGGGGTTGATCATGTGAATTCTGGGAGTATATCCTTATCCTACAATGTGGAAGTTTAAAGGGCTTGGTCCTCTTGTACAAAATGGTTAATTTATGAACTTATTTCAGTTATATAGAAGTGCTATCATGTCTTAAGTACTTGTTTTCTGTAGTTGTTCATCAGGCAATAAGCAGTAGGAAATACAGGGGGTGAAAAGGAATTGTGGTGGTGGTGTGGAGTTAAGAAATAATTCCCAATTTCCCCCATCTAATGTTTTATATTGTAAGATCCTCGTACACACAATGTTAATAGAAACAAGGCCGATGTTTCATAGCTTAATAGCTTATTGTTACTGTCAGCTAGAAGCCAGTGTGTGTAACTGTTCCTGTCATGGCCAGCAATTTGATAGTTTTTAACACTTAGGCTTTGCCAAGGATTCCAATGTTTCTCTGCTCCGTTTTCACGCCATGCCTGCAAGCCACCTGTGGTTTACAAATATTGGTTCTTAATCCCAGCGTTGGGAACTGTGTGTCCTATCGTGTGGCATGCAACAAGCGCCTGACTGTTCATGGGACACATAAGCCTAGCCAGGCCGCTGTACCTCTGCCCTATAACATGGCCAACAGGTTCACTTATGACCAGTAAAAGCAATTTTGACACAAATCCACATCATATAAATTGGAACGAACTGCTCTTTCTTGATGCCACCATTCAGGCCATTTAGTATTGGGAGTCAGTCCCCTCTCTGGGAGAGTCAAGCATTCAGGGCAACTTTTTTTTAATGCAAGAAACTTACATTTTTGCCAAAGGGTACAACTAATTAAGACCCCAAATGTTTTTTTTCAATTATACTTCTGCTCTTCTAGGTCAGGTGTTAGTTTTCTTTATTATTATCATTGTAATATCATGGTTGTACAGTCGTGGCCAAAAGTTTTGAGAATGACACAGATATACATTTTCACAAAGTCTGCTGCCTCAGTTTGTATGATGGCAATTTGCATATACTCCAGAATGTTACGAAGAGTGATCAGAAGAATTGCAATTAATTGCAAAGTCCCTCTTCGCCATGCAAATTAACTGAATCCCCCCCAAAAAAGGACCAGCTGACATCATGTCAGTGATTCTCTCGTTAACACAGATGTGAGTGTTGACGAGGACAAGGCTGGAGATCACTCTGTCATGCTGATTGAATTTGATTAACAGAATGGAAGCTTCAAAAGGAGGGTGGTGCTTGGAATCATTGTTCTTTCTCTGTAAACCATGGTTACCTGCAAGGAAACACGTCCCGTCATTATTGCTTTGCACAAAAAGGGATTCACAGGCAAGGATATTGCTGCAAGTAAGATTGCACCCTAAATCAACCATTTATTGGATCATCAAGAACTTCAAGGAGAGTGGTTCAATTGTTATGAAGAACGCTTCAGGGCGCCCAAGAAAGTCCAGCAAGTGCCAGGACCATCTCCTAAAGTTGATTCAGCTGCGGGATTGGGGCACCAACAGTACAGGGCTTGCTCAGGAATGGCAGCAGGCAGGTGTGAGTGCATCTGCACGCACAGTGAGGCAAAGACTTTTGGAGGATGGCCTGGTGTCAAGAAGGGTAGCAAATAATTCACTTCTCTCCAGGAAAAACATCAGGGACAGACTGATATTCTGAAAAAGATACAGGGATTGAGGACTGGGGTAAAGTCATTGTTTGGGGCATCTGGAAAAAAGCTTGTCCGGAGAAGACAAGGTGAGCGCTACCATCAGTCCTGTGTCATGCCAACAGTAAAGCATCCTGAGATCATTCATGTGTGGGGTTGTTTCTCAGCCAAGGGAGTGGGCTCACTCACAATTTTGCCTAAGAACACAGCCATGAATAAAGAATGGTACCAACACATCCTCCGAGAGCAACTTCTACAAACCATCCAGGAACAGTTTGGTGACGAACAATGCATTTTCCAGCATGATGGAGCACCTTGCCATAAGGTAAAAGTGATAACGAAGAGGCTCGGGGAACAAAACATAGATATTTTGGGTCCATGGCCAGGAAACTCCCCAGACCTTAATCCTATTGAGAACTTATGGTCAATCCTCAAGAGGCGGGTGGACAAACAATAACACACAACTTCTGACAAACTCCAAGCATTGATTATGCAAGAATGGGCTGCCATCAGTCAGGATGTGGCCCAGAAGTTAATTGACAGCATGCCAGGGTGGATTTCAGAGGTCTTGAAAAAGAAGGGTCAACACTGCAAATATTGACTCTTTACATCAACTTCATGTAATTGTCAATAAAACCTTTGACACATGAAATGTTTGTAATTATACTTCAGTATTCCATAGTAACATCTGACAAAATATCTAAAGACACTGAAGCAGCGAACTTTGTGAAAATTAATATTTGTGTCATTCTCCAAACTTTTGGCCACGACTGTTTATGCTGTGTGAGTGTCAGCCACCGGTAGACATTTTTTATGGTAAACACCCAAAGTACCCTCTTTTATGATCCTTCAGTCCTCTGCCTGGTAATGGTGGATGTTTCTGAGATGCACTGTCCCAGCCAGCCTCTCATGTGAACCCATCTCTCCTGTGAACCATGTGGACCCATTTGTGGACATTCCACTTCTTTATTTGTCTGATTCAGAACAAGTGGGATATACTGTAGGTCAACAGGGGCAAAGTGAACTGAAGTTATGGTGTTTTTCCCGATAATATGTCCTGAACTATGTGTGCTGCAAAATAAATATTAATCTATGCGCAGACTTTGTTCCCAGCAGCAGCCAGCAGCAGTGAAGAGGAGAGGGAGGAGTGGGACGGGACGGGTGGAGCTCAGACCTGGGTTCAGATACTGTTTGAAATCATTTTAAAACACTTTGTCTGTGCTTGATTGAGCATGCCTAGCTTAATGGACCAATAGAATAGTGGCAAAACGCCAAAACCCACTCACCTGGCAATCCAGGCAAGCTAAAGCAAATGCTAACAGTATTTGAAACATTTCAAATACTATTTGAACCCAGGTATGCAGGACGGGTGGAGCTACTAACATGGTGTGGTGGTGCTGTCATGTGTGTTTCTGGAGCTCACCCAGCTCCTAGCTGCCCTATTATCTCCCAGTCTCTGTCTCTGGATAGGATTTATTTCAACACGGCTCTGTGGGCCAAGCGCTGGCCACCTCCTCTTTCTCAGGTCCTGTGTGAACGCAGAAGCCTTTGACCACCTCTGACACACAGTGGGAATATTTTAGTTCCTTTTAATATGCAGCCTGTCTTTTACGTAAAAATGAAAGACAGACAGGGAGAGAGGAAGAGAAGGATAAATCCTTCCCACGAGTTGAAGTCAACATTGTCAAGCACCATGCTGAAATTTGATTTACTACTGATTGGACTTGAAAAATAACGTTTAGTATATCACCAAGCATGGCCATCTAAGTATGATCTTTGCAAAAGTGCATTGCCATGCTCATGATTCCACATTCCTACCAATGCCTTACAGATTAATACGTTTTCACAGAGACTAGCTAATCTGTTCTCATGTTTCACTTTCATGAGATGAACATTTTTGTTATTTGTGATGAAATCTTCTGCCGCATAATCACTTATTGCATGCAGAACTAAACTGTTTACTGTACATTGTCTTTTCTGTGCAGGACAACAGAACATAAGGTAGGGGTTCTCAGTGTTCCAGTGTTCCAGGTACGTCTGGAGGTGTCCATTGGCTCTATGCTTCTTAACAATGGAGTTTGAATTGAAGTATTTCTGGTGTCCTATTTCATCACATGTTATGTTCAAATGAGATTTGAGAGCATGTCTGAGCTGAAGGTTTGTCCCCAGTTTTAATCAGGTTTAAATCTGGAGTAAAGCAATCACAATAAGGATATTAAGTGATTATCTTGTTGATCACTGATTGGCTTTGACCGTTGACGTCTTCCGCATGAACGCTTCCTGTCTCCATCTATGGCGTGTTTACAGTATGTGGAGCCTATGGGATTTTCCATAGAATTGAAGAAGATTGTGTCCTTGCATTAAATTCAGAATAAATATACCCTTGTATAGGAAGATTCCATGTATTATGCCTGGGTAAGGATACATATATCTTGTCCTACATTTCCTTCTGCTGTAACCAGTGACACAGGTCATTATAGTCCTCCTGATTCCACATCAATCCAGACAGTTATAGTTTAGGTAATGGGGACATTGAATTATTTACAACCTCAGTGAATGGCAAATATTGAATCATCTTACTTTGATGTCAGAAAACACAGATATTCCAATCAAAGTTCCAATTCCCAAATGTTATTTTTTGGGAACTTTGCACTTGCTTATACAATTACAGTACGCCCACGCTATGCTCAGAAGAATCAAGGTCCAATATGGGATGTTTTATTTCTGGGAACGATTGATTCTGACTGTCCCTATTCAGATTAGTATCACAGGGTATAGTGTCAGTGTGTTTGGTGACAGCGGTGTTCATCTCTGACTGTCATTATTCTGGCCCTGTTTGCACAGCCTTGCTGACATGTGTTTCAGAACATAGTTTTTATTTTAATCTCTTGAACTGTTTAAGATGTTGACACAGTCACCGTTCAGCTTTATTAATCCAAATGGTGTTTTCTGATGAGATGAGATGTCGTTCCCCTCCCCTCCTAGTCCTCCCTCCTCCTACTCATCTGACTCCGTCCCCAAAGCTAGTCTCTTTGTCCATTATTGCAATAAGCAGAGGGATTTATCATTCATGACTCTCAGCTGAACTGAGAGCAGTGGGAGGCAGCAGATATGCTGCTGTTCCATAGACTGGGATGTGTACAGGCCTCTGTGTAATGCAGGGGTTGGCATTGGCAACTCTCTAAACTCACTGCTTTACATTGGGTTCCTTATGCAGCCTTTAGCCCCGCTTTGGTGGTAGAACACAAACATGAACTAGTGTGACTGTGTTTGTCAGTCTGGTCAGAGTGTGTATCCACTGCTGGGTTAGAAAAGAGAAGGACGATATATCATAAGATATATGTTACGACAGACAGCCACACACAGATAGGGTGACAGAATGACAGACAGACAGGGCTGTGTGCAGGGGGATAGGAGAGGCAGGCAGGGAAGAGTAGAGGACTGGAAGAGGAGAAGAGAGGAGAGGAGCGGTTCAATGCAGAGCGACAGGTCCAAGCAGGCAGGGCAGTGGAGTGTTGAAGCCCTCCCACCCCCGCTGATCACAACAGGGGATTAATTATGTCAGCATAATAAGTACAAATGGTGATCTGAACTTGGAATTAGCCCCCTGAGCAGAGGCCGCTGGAGCGCAGAGCTACGGAGGAGAGAGGGGAGAGACCCGCCAATTTGTCTCCGCTCAGTGTGCACAGGCATGGGGTTGGCAGGAAGGGTGGGGCGGCTGGGTGGCTGAATGGTGGGGGGCTGGTGTCGCACAGCCTGTCATCTCTGGTATGATTTGCATGGGTGTCAATCTCAGTGACAGACAGCAGTACAGGCTCTAACTGTGCTTGTAGTCAAAGCACCATTCATTAGCAGCATCCTGCCTGTGTCCCAGACCAGCACCAGGCTCAGCTTGTTCAGAAGGCTATTGCATAACCAGACCTTTGACATACTTCTCAGGAGTCAGTCTACCTTCTTTAGACCTGGAGCAACTATTATTTAATCACATAATTTGATGTCTCCTTGTGTAAACCTCAACTAAAAATGTTCTATCCTGCCCCTCTAGATTTCACCAGGGTTCTCTCTCTCTCTCTCTCTCTCTCTCTCTCTCTCTCTCTCTCTCTCTCTCTCTCCCTCTCTCTCTCCCTCTCTCTCCCTCTCTCTCTAAGCAGTAGATGAATGAACCAGCCAGGCTGTGAGAATCTCTCCCCCAGGTTACGGTGCCCTACCAGCCAGGCTCAAGGCAGGCCAGGGCGACCAGTAGAAAACATTGGAACTCCCTGTGATAACAGCCCTTGTCTCCCTGGCAGTGTGCTATAAGTGCTTCCCTTGCCCAGCTTCTCTGACGCCACATTCCCAGAGCAAGTATGCAAACATACAGAGAACAGAACTCTGTGTGCTCCAGTGAGAAACTCAGACCCAGGCCTCTCCGCCTGGAGATGCAGAGAGAGAAGACTGTGTACCAGCGTTGTTCACCTAACCATAACCATCCACACAGATACAAATCAATAAAGTAACTCATATCATGACCTCTGTAGAACAGCAGCAACCAGCAGCATAGCACCGTGCATCCCACTGCTGGCTTGCCTCTGCAGCTCAGTAGGGTTGGTCCTGGTCAGTCCCTGGATGGGAGACCAGATGCTGCTGGAAATAGTGTTGGAGGGCAAGTAAAAGAGGCACTCTGCCCTGTGTAGGGTGACGACTTTCTGATGGGACATTAAACGGGTGTCCTGACTCGCTGTGGTTACTAAAGACCCCTTGGCACTTATTGTAAGAGTAGTGGTGTTAACCCTGGTGTCCTGGCCACCTAATCATTCCCAGCTTCTGATTGGCTCATTCGTGTCCTCTCCACTGTAACCATTCCCCAGGTCGTTGCTGTACTGTACATGAGAATGTGTTCTCAGTCAAAATAAGTGTTAAATAAAAAAACAACACCACTGAAATCGATGGAAAATATACTTTCCCCGCAATCTACTGTGTCGCAAACTCCTCCGCTTCTACACCGTCCTAGACTAGACCTGTGTCTGTCAGCATATGTTGAGTTTACAGACTGATCCAGACTGAGCCTATTTGAATAGAGGAAGAGTCTATGAAGGTTATAGTTAGTGGCTCTAGATAATGATTCCTGGTCTATGGGCTGGGCTGGCGGATGGCAGGTCATGTGGCGCTACACTGGGCCTATAAATCCAGCTCTATGATGAGCAGACTGTTACTGTGTATGACTTATATCACTGAGGCTGAGGCCAGTAAAGACAGCCTCTTGTAAACATGTGGCATAGTCGCCATGACACGCTGTCAATTTTCATTTTTCAGCGGTTATTGGAGTGGAAAGTGCTGAGTTATGTCTCTGGGAGACTCTTGTTAAGACCTCCCTGTGAGAGAGAGAGGGGGAGAAAGGTACAAAGAGAAAGAGAGAGACCAGAAATTCAGTTCATGTCATCACTCAAGATATTCAGTATCATATGTTTATTTAGTTGTTCTATGCCAAGCCTAGATGTAAGGCTCTGTTTAGATTTGTAATAGTGTAATAGTTGAGTTTTAGGGTTTAATAATTATATATTTTTTAAAATCTTGTCTCTCGTTTCCCCTTACCCCTCCCCCTCTCTCCCACTCCCTCTGTCTGTCTGTTGGTCTCTCTTTTTCTCGCTCGTTCTCTCTGTCTCTCAGGGCGTCATGGTGGGAGATGAGACGCAATTATGGAGGGGATATGGGCACATTACTGCTGCTTGTTTTCACTGGGGGGGAGAGGAGGGGTCTGAGAGGAGAGGTGGGCCCAGTGTGCTACTGAGAGAAAGCTCTGGCCCAGGCTGCCTGGTGATGGCTGATGACACGGCACTGACTCACTGGCCCCAGTCCCGTCCCGCAGGTGAGTGATGCACAGCAGCGTCACTTACTGGAACACACACGACCTCAACACAGTGGAGACTACACACACACCACCACGACACAGAGACTACACACACACCACCACGACACAATGGAGACTAGACACACACACCACAACACAATGGAGACCACACACACACCACCACGACACAATGTAGACTACACACACACCACCACGACACAATGTAGACTACACACACACCACCACGATACAATGGAGACTACACACACACCACCACGACAAAATGGAGACTACACACACACACAAGTACACACACAGTGCTCTGACAAATGAATCAAACAGTGGACTAAATTTGAAACACCACCCACTCCTCCACCTTTAGCTAAAAATAACATCCAATGGATAACGCAAGACCTGACCTGTTTGGCACAGTGTGAAAGAGACAGTTAAACTCACACATTAATAGTCATCAGAAGAACTAAAGCATTGTTTTGAGACTGATCAATGAGGAAGCTGCTGTATGGACAGATCAGAGATCATAATAGATACAGTATGTCAGCTTTGGATCAGCTCTGTCCCCCTCAATACCCACACTAATGAGAAGGGTACTTCCATTGACATAAAGCTGTGAGTCATTTATTAAAAGGTAGAAAATGGTGGCTATAATAAGCAGCTCATTTTCAAAATAGTAGGCTTGATGTCCACAGTTACTCAATGTCCTCTCAGGTCAATGATTAATGAAAAGCTGTCCTTGTAGTTGGATGAGATTGTTGCCTATTTAAAGGTGTCCCCATTTTATTTGAATTTAATAATGTTTTCCCCATTTGTCCCCGGTGTATTTATCCCTGTGTTTCCTGTCTCTCTGTGCCAGTTTGTCTTGTTTTGCCAGGTCAACCAGCATTTCTCCTAGCTCCTATTTTTCCCAGTCTCTGTTTTTTCCTAGCCCTCCTGGTTTTTACCCTTACCTGTCCTGACGCTGAATCTGCCTGCCTGACCACTCTGCTTGTTCTGACCTCGAGCCTGCCTATCCCCTTGTACTGTTTGAACTCTGACCTGGATTATGAACTCTCGCCTATCCCTGACCTGCCTTTTGCCTACCCCTTTTGGTATAATAAATATCGGAGCTCAGCAATCTGCCTCCTGTGTCTGCATTTGGGTCTCGCCTTGTGCCCTTATAGCATGAAGGGTCATTGAGACAAAAGTATCGAAATGTCTCCTAGCTATCCACTTTACAAAGACAGACATTGTGCTTCAGCGAAGAACACCATACTGCATGGCCATTTCCTCTAATCGACGCTCTTGGCAAGTCTAATATTTACAAAACTGCTATAGGTTGACAACCCTCAATTAAACTTGTCATAACAGAATCCATCCAAAAGAAAAGAGGGAGAGAGACAGGAAGGAGAGATGTAGTGGATGATGTCAACAGGGTGAGCGAGGGAGGAAGAGAGCACTCATACATGCCATGGGTAAACAGCTGTTATGGTTGAACTGGTTTCCTTTGTGCCCTGACTACACCTCCATACGCACGCACGCACGCGCGCACGCACGCACACACACACACACACACACGCGCACACACACACACACACACACACACACACACACACACACACACACACACACACAGTCAGACAAAAAGCCTTGAGTGATAGCACCGAAATTCAATAGCTTATGAAATGGCATTTCTGTTCAACTATTAATCTTTCTGTTTCAATGCTTTGAAGTTGATCTGCTTTTGAAACAAAGCAGAGCAGCAGAACTCACTGAAAGAGAAAGAAAGAGCGAGAGAGAAAAAGGCCCCTTTGCAATACATGTCTGAATTATTACAGGGATGTAAGTATGTAACCTTAGCCAGGGGTTTTGAGTCTGTGTAAATTGATCTAATCAGAGTGCAGGGAAAACAAGTATGACCCTGTGCACTGTGCATGTTAGAGGTAATCCTGTCTGTTTGGCTTTCTGGGTCCTTACCATGTGCTTTCTCTGGTGTTGTAAATAACCCTGGCCCAGAGAGGAGAGACCTGTGTGTGTGTCTGTGTCTGTGTGTGCTACAGGGGCATGCTGGTCTCCTTGTGAACCCGGCTCAAACACACACACACATACACAAATACACACACGCTGGGATCATTTCTCCCCAGACTAACTGCCTAGCAGTGTGTCTCTGGCCCCACACGGTCCTCTCTCTGAGCCACAGGCAAGCAGAGCAGAGTCCAACAGGCCCCTGTGTCTGATTCACAAGTATGCTTCACTACTGTAATGATATGCCTCCCAACTACCTCTCCACTGTTGATCACTAAGACCTGGCAGAGTGATAATTTAAAATGTCAATAAAGTACTATGGAGAAATTCCAAGCGGATTATCACCCCAGTAACATAAGCAGACTATGGCTTATTTTTCGGGGCAGAAAAAAAACGTATCGTCTTGATTTCATAAACCCTATATTTTATTAAAAAGTCTGCCATGCCAGGCTGGGAATGGGAGAGTAACATTACATTTTTTAGTGAAGGGGGTGTTGGGTTGAGTTGGGGCAGGCGACCCCCCCCCCCCCCCCCACCCTTTTTTTGGGGGGGGGGGTGGGAAGCGCATCATATAAAAGAAGATATACAAGCGATTCACATGCAAATGCTGTGGGTGATTTAGAAAGAGGGGAGAAAAGGGGAAATGTGCTATTGAAAGGCAGTGGAGGGATGGAGGGAGGGATGGAGGGAGGGATGGAGGAGGGTGTGAGGTAGCGGCACTATGAAACAGAGAGACATTTGTGTAATCTGGCTTTATGTATCAACAGTTGTGAATAATAACATAAAGAAAACTTACCTCATCATGCCTGGTACAGCCAAGGCATAAATAACGACCAGAACAATGGAATTACTATTAGCCAGTCTCGTCTGGAGCTCACAGCTACATCACAGGATTCTTTAGAAGAGCTGGCAAGAAGATGAATGTTTTGTTAAATATCAGTGTGGGGGCATGTGAAGAAGGAGAGGAGGAGGGTTGAAGGGGAGGGGAGGATGGGGGTAGCTTGCTGGGTCTTCTAAACTTAGAGTCTATCCTGGCACTTGTGTTAATTATGGTGTGTTGCTACGGATGCGTCACACTCCTCTTGGCCTGACTCTGGCGTCTCTGGCGTGTTGGTGGAGGGTTGTTATGGTATTAGATACATGTATTTGTTCAGAGGATTATGGGTGGTGTTCAATGGAATCCCAGGCGTCAGATTGGTCGACGTGTGCTTTTCGGGCCGTATTCCTTGGCTCCTGGCCCTCACGGCATAATAATGTGCTATGTGACGCCACCAGCCCGGCTCCTTTCTCAAAAAGCTGAACTTTAGAAGCACATATTTTATGATTCACTTCCAGAGAGTGTGAAATATCTTGAAGCCTGTATCTTGAACTCCTTCCTGGAATTAGAAAAAATAGGATCTTCTCAGAATGAGTTTGACTCTCTTTGTTTTTGTGATGAGCATACAGATACAGATGTTGACGGACACACAGGTTAAGTATAACTGTAGCCAGGATAAATTCAAATAAATGTATGTAGTCATAATTGTAGTGTCCGTCATCCATAAAGTCTACGACAGTGAGATCATGTGTGTGACCAGAACAGAGGCGCTACCCCCAGGGTAGTGTGTGTGTGACTCAGTGGTAGCTCCAGTGTGTGCTCCTTTGCCCATACCCCCCCTCCAACACACACATATACACACACAACCTCACACACACGTACAAACACACCGGCACACACACTCTAACCCCTAACACACCCTCATAAATCTATGGACACATAGTATTAGCACTTTATGTCCGGGGCCTGTGATCTAAGGAGACAGACATGTCCAGGCACAACCCCCCCCCCCCCTCTCTCTTTCTCTACCTTCTTTATTTTTCTAAACCTGGGACACACACGGTCAGGGGTGAGCCTGATAGCATGACAATGGGGTGACAGAGACACAAGCTAGGGGGACAGAGTGACAGGGTGGCTGGGATGCAGGGTGATAAGGTGCTGGCACAGGGTGACAGAGAAACTCTCTGGTGAGGACATAGGTGAGTGATGGCAACTGACCAACACACCCAATTCTCACCTTCTCTCTTTATCTCTGTCTCTTTTTCTGTCATTCTCTCTATCTCACTCTCACTCACCCTCTTTAACCACTACCCCCGCCATCTCTTCCTCTTTTTTCCCAGACTTTGACAGAAGGTATGCGTTCTGTGTAACCTGGTCCCAGGCCTGTTTGTGCTGTGTACCCTGGTTGGCACTAACAGATCTTTGACCAGGCTAGGTCCTGTGTTCCTGTCTGGACACCACAGTAGCTCAGAGTCCTCAACAGCCCACGTTGATCCTCTCCTCTGGAGCTGTTCATTGTTCCTGCTGTGTGTGTGTTTTCCCTCTAACTCTGATGTCATCGCCGTGCCATGCACTCATCCAGGCTTCATTAAGTTAGGGTCTTTTGTGTGGAGTGGAGGTGGGGGCCGGAGGGGAGGGTGGTGAAATGCTGTGCTGGTGGTGGTAGTGGTTAACATCCTTCCTGTTTGCTCTCTTGGCTGTGAGTCACGGCCTGTGACACTCTGAACGAGGCCAGAGGGCCAGGGGAGGTACATTCTGGTGGGCAGCCCCCCAAACCCTGACCCCCCCTCCCACCCAGCCAGGTGGAAATTAAAACAGCTCCCTTTGTTTCATGTACCAACAACCTCACACACTAACTGAGCACAAAAGTGTGTCAAATAAAATAAAATCGAATGCAATTTTATTGGTGTAGCGAAATACTTGTGTTATCTAGCTCCAACAGTGCATGCTTGAACATTATGTAATACATGTAATGTTCGTTCTAGTTATTGCTGAAATGGTTTCCTAGAATGGTTGAGAACACTGGTCATATTAGCCCAATACCAGAATGAATTAATAAATAATCTGCCCTGACCCTAGAATCAGATGAGAGATGAGGTGGCATAGTGGAACAGTATGTGGGAGACTGTCTGACCTGAACTTTAGCTACACACACGCAGCGTCTTGATCTGTGTCTCGTCCTAACTCCTAACCAGAGGGGTGTGGAGACAGACACTATAGCAGCACTCTCCCATTGGGTTAATAAGTATTCTGTCTTGGTCCCAGTCAGATGTTCTTTACCTTCTAATACACTGTTTGTGTTTCCTGCCTTCAAAGCCACACTGTACAGCGGCAGTGACCTCATGTCTGCCACAGACTGCTTTTGTAAACTAATGAGTGATAGGGGCTGGGCCACCGCTGCTCTCTGAACAGACGGAGGCAGGCCCCTGTGGGTGTGCCTGTGTCTGTGTGTGTGACTGACTGACTGTGTGGGAGTGTGTGTGTGTGTGTGTCTGCATCCGTGTGTGTGTGTATTACTGACAGTGTGGAAGTGTGTATGTACAACTGGATGGAGAGTAGAGTGTGGTAATGCAGGGTAATATGGTGACTGTATAATTGGTCATCCTCTAGTCGGTTTTATTATGGTATGCGTCGTTGTCTGTGAGTTGTATTTATTTATACATAATGCTGTGTTAGTGGGGATGTTCCAGGCAGCAGGAGTCAGTGTGGTCCAGTCGGGGGTTAGTGGGGGTGTTCCAGGCAGCAGGAGTCAGTGTGGTCCAGTGGGGGGTTAGTGGAGATGTTCCAGGCAGCAGGAGTCAGTGTGGTCCAGTGGGGGGGTTAGTGGAGATGTTCCAGGCAGCAGGAGTCAGTGTGGTCCAGTGGGGGGTTAGTGGAGATGCCAGGTAGCAGGAGTCAGTGTGGTCCAGTGGGGGGGTTAGTGTGGATGTTCCAGGCAGCAGGAGTCAGAGTGGTCCACTGGGGGGTTAGTGGAGATGTTCCAGGCAGTAGGAGTCAGTGTGGTCCAGTGGGGGGTTAGTGGGGGTGTTCCAGGCAGCAGGAGTCAGTGTGGTCCAGTTGGGTGAGAGACAGGGAGAGGAGAGGAGGAGGGAGGAGGGGCTATCAGTGTCAAGGAGTGGAGGCTTCTGCTGCTGTCTGTTGTTTGTTGACAGGAAGGTGTCATTTGGCAGAGTGTCTGTTGCTAAGGGCCGGGGGCCAGGATGGGTCCCCTTCATTCCTAATGACTATGGAGTGTGACTCACATGACGACAGGCTACAGAGCGGGGTGTAGACTAAGAGAGAAGAGCACCTGACGCTGCCCCGCTCCACTCCGCCAGCCTAACTACCTCACCTCTCTCAGAGAAGTTAGAGCCTCTGTATCTTTATGTTTTCACCCACCGCTGAATAATCTATGAATAAAGAGACCATGTGACCCTCCCTAATTGTCATGTTTAAGCCCCTTCAAATGAGAGATGGAAAATTCCAGACCTGGAAGGTCTTTCAGCTCAGGCCACCAGACCCCTTTGTCTGCCCATGGCAAAACTGAAAAAGGTAACAGCATATGTTTACATAATTGTATGTAAACAAATACAACATATTTTTTTCTCCTTTTTTATGTAGGGCAAGAGCTAAAAGGAAAAATAACACTTGGTTGTGTGTGTGTGTTTGGTTTTACTATCCTTACAAGGAAAAATGCAGTTTTAGGCTTAGGGGTTAGGTTTAGGGTTAGGATTTTGTTTAGGGTTTGGGGTTAAGGTTAGTGTTAAGGTTAGGGTAAAGCTTAAGGTGAGGGGTGTCGTGACGTTGTATTAGTTAATGTGACGACTGTTGTTCATCGAATTATTAAAGTTTCTAAATGCGTGATTAACTGAATCAAGCAATTATTAACTTATTAACCTAGGGCACCATGGGAGAACTAGTTTTTATTGAGTTTCTATTTCCCAAATTAACTCAAAGAATATCAGAATTTCGACAGCCGCTAATTAACCAGTTGCCTCTACCAATCTTGTTCTGAACGTCGTATAGCCTGTGAATCTGCACGGACCCGGGTCTCACCAATGAGTTTGTACCACACCAATCTTAGTTGAATATTTATTTACTAAAAAGCTAAAATGATGATAAAAGATACACATAGACAAAATACATTATAGGCTATTGATTAGAACTTAGTATAACGGGCCAACACACTATGGAGCGTGATACCCACAATGGGGATATCAAAAGAGAGAGAAAAAAGAAAGTACACAAGAGAAATATACATTTGGGTGAATTTGTCAGCTATGCTATTCTAACCATAGCCTTGCCCCAAACTGCCGCTCTTATGGGTCAGAATATAATGATGTAGTTACGTGGGAATGATCTCCGAGGATTCTATGCGTAGGCCTTCAGCTGTTTGATGATGCACTAATCCAGTGCACCTCTATGAGCGTCCTCCCGATGTCAGTGTCCTTTTTGGCTTAGGAGTCTGTTCCCTCACCCTTTGCTCTGTAGCTCAGAGCTCACAGCATAGGAATGAAACCCTTTAGATACCACGATTCGATGGAAGATGGAGGCTAGGTGGTTCGACTTGAATTCACCCGCTTAGACACAGCTACTAATCCGTAGCTTGGGTAGAAAAGGATCTCTTTGTCCTCAAACTTGCGTTGCGTTCTGGGTTCGTTGACTTTTTAGACCTTGCTGCAGCTTGGGTCACGTAGTCTTGTCGTAAATTCTATACTCACAGGTTTTATACCCTTGGGTCAGAAGTGGGCGTAACCGCCTTTAGGGCAATTCTCTGGGCGTACCAAGTTAATGAGGCAAGGTCTAGATTTTATTCAAATCCAATTTTAGATAACTAACTTAACATTTCATTTTCCCCATAACATTCTCTTTGATTTGCATATTTTCCATACAACGTACAATGTATAAACATCAAACATATACTAGGAAAACTCTTCACATTACATTGTTTTCATAATAACGTCATCTATTAACCTTTAATAACAAAACAAAATGACATACATTTTCAGATTCCATCTATCGTCATGACCACCATTGTGGCTGACGGAAACCATTGTTCCAAAGTCCCTTTATTTCATGTTTAATGTTCTGAGGCTGGTTCTCCATAGTAACAGGACAAAGGAATTTGTCTGTGGCCTGAGATTTACCAGGGGCGTGAGAGGTCATAAAACCCCCCACATCTTCAGACACCTACAGTGCCTTGCGAAAGTATTCGGCCCCCTTGAACTTTGCGACCTTTTGCCACATTTCAGGCTTCAAACATAAAGATATAAAACTGTATTTTTTTTTGTGAAGAATCAACAACAAGTGGGACACAATCATGAAGTGGAACGACATTTATTGGATATTTCAAACTTTTTTAACAAATCAAAAACTGAAAAATTGGGCGTGCAAAATTATTCAGCCCCCTTAAGTTAATACTTTGTAGCGCCACCTTTTGCTGCGATTACAGCTGTAAGTCGCTTGGGGTATGTCTCTATCAGTTTTGCACATCGAGAGACTGACATTTTTTCCCATTCCTCCTTGCAAAACAGCTCGAGCTCAGTGAGGTTGGATGGAGAGCATTTGTGAACAGCAGTTTTCAGTTCTTTCCACCGATTCTCGATTGGATTCAGGTCTGGACTTTGACTTGGCCATTCTAACACCTGGATATGTTTATTTTTGAACCATTCCATTGTAGATTTTGCTTTATGTTTTGGATCATTGTCTTGTTGGAAGACAAATCTCCGTCCCAGTCTCAGGTCTTTTGCAGACTCCATCAGGTTTTCTTCCAGAATGGTCCTGTATTTGGCTCCATCCATCTTCCCATCAATTTTAACCATCTTCCCTGTCCCTGCTGAAGAAAAGCAGGCCCAAACCATGATGCTGCCATCACCATGTTTGACAGTGGGGATGGTGTGTTCAGATGTGTTGCTTTTACACCAAACATAAAGTTTTGCATTGTTGCCAAAAAGTTCAATTTCGGTTTCATCTGAGCAGAGCACCTTCTTCCACATGTTTGGTGTGTCTCCCAGGTGGCTTGTGGCAAACTTTAAACGACACTTTTTATGGATATCTTTAAGAAATGGCTTTCTTCTTGCCACTCTTCCATAAAGGCCAGATTTGTGCAATATACGACTGATTGTTGTCCTATGGACAGAGTCTCCCACCTCAGCTGTAGATCTCTGCAGTTCATCCAGAGTGATCATGGGCCTCTTGGCTGCATCTCTGATCAGTCTTCTCCTTGTATGAGCTGAAAGTTTAGAGGGACGGCCAGGTCTTGGTAGATTTGCAGTGGTCTGATACTCCTTCCATTTCAATATTATCGCTTGCACAGTGCTCCTTGGAATGTTTAAAGTTTGGAAAATCTTTTTGTATCCAAATCCGGCTTTAAACTTCTTCACAACAGTATCTCGGACCTGCCTGGTGTGTTCCTTGTTCTTCATGATGCTCTCTGCGCTTTTAACGGACATCTGAGACTATCACAGTGCAGGTGCATTTATACGGAGACTTGATTACACACAGGTGGATTGTATTTATCATCATTAGTCATTTAGGTCAACATTGGATCATTCAGAGATCCTCACTGAACTTCTGGAGAGAGTTTGCTGCACTGAAAGTAAAGGGGCTGAATAATTTTGCACGCCCAATTTTTCAGTTTTTGATTTGTTAAAAAAGTTAGAAATATCCAATAAATGTTGTTCCACTTCATGATTGTGTCCCACTTGTTGTTGATTCTTCACAAAAAAATACAGTTTTATATCTTTATGTTTGAAGCCTGAAATGTGGCAAAAGGTCGCAAAGTTCAAGGGGGCCGAATACTTTCGCAAGGCACTGTAGATCTCGCCTCCTCTGTTGGGGTTGAGAAATAATCTGTAGGGTTGTGGTCTCCTGTAACCTGACCTGGTCAGGACAGTCATGCCAGTCCCCCTCTGGTAGGTTCAACTTGGAATGATTCTGCATGTTGTAACCCACCATAAAAATGACCATCGGATGTCCTGGTTTGGGGATCATGATAGCAGTCCCCCCCCCCCCCCCCCCCCCTTTGGTGGTTCACCCTGGTTGGATTTCTGCAAGCTGCGGACCACCAACAGAATGGACCTGGGAGGTCCGGCAGTGGCTCTGTGTTCCGGCCCATCGTTCGGTTATCCCGGCTAGTGGACCTAGGCAGACGTTAATAACGCACAACACTCAGGCAATACATCATTACATTTCTTCCGCAAACGAGCAGCATTGGGCTCTACTGCTTCCTAAGTGTCAAAGGAAATTAACCTCTTGCGCTGAGCCATGCCGGATCCGGTAGCGTAATGATAGCCTCAAGCTCAATACCATAACGCAACGTTAACTATTCATGAAAATCGCAAATTAAATTAAATTAATATACTAACTCTCAAGCTTAGCCTTTTGTTAACAACACTGTCATCTCAGATTTTCACAAATATGCTTCTCAAGCATAGCAAACTAGCATTTGTGTAACAGTACTGATAACTAGCGTAGCATTTAGCATTAGCATCAGCAGGAAACATTTTCACAAAAACCAGCAAAAACATTCAAATAAATATTTTACCTTTGAAGAACTTCGGATGTTTTCAATGAGGAGACTCTCAGTTAGATAGCAATGTTCAGTTTTTCCTGAAAGATTTTCACACATATCTCTTCAATGATGCACACTTCCAGGAACGATACTTCGCTGTCTGTATCGCATGGTCAATTTTTGCCGCTGAGAGTTACGCACCAACGTAGACTAAGGACACCGGACGGGCCCCTGGCAAATGTAGTCTCTTATGGCCAATCTTCCAATGATATGCCTACAAATACATCACAATGCTGCAGACATCTTGGAGGAACGGCAGAGCGCATAAGCTCGTTCACAGCATATTCACAGCCATATAAGGAGACAACGGGAAACAGAGCCTCAAAAATCCTGCTCATTTCCTGGTTGAAGTTGCATCTTGGTTTCGCCTGTAAGATCAGTTCTGGGGCACTCAAAGATAATATCTTTGCAGCTTTGAAAACGTCAGAGTGTTTTCTTTCCAAAGCTGGCAATTCCATGCATAGTCGAGCATCTTTTTGTGACAAAATATTGCGCTTAAAACGGGCACGTTTTTTTATCCAATAATGAAATAGCGCCCCCCTAGCTTCTTAAGCGAAAAAATAATGGAATAAAAACATAAAAGTATTCAAAATGTGTCTACCACACCGTAATCATCTAATTTGGACTATGTTCTATATATGTCCAAGGTCTTGGCTAAATGACTCTATCATGGCACTGTCTCTAATGTCATGTCTAGGGTGATCCTACTTGCAGGTGGGTAGTTAAGGCACTTGGAAAAACTTGGCCCCTGAAGGCCAAAGATTACATTGGGCACATTACTGGGCTGACCTAACAAGTTTGGGAGAGGAGGCTGGGACTGGGGGTTTCAGGATCTATTGCCAACTTTCCAAAAAACGGAATCGCTTCCGTCCCACGGGTGATCCTAGTATAAGGCCCTAATGGGTCTTCCATTGCACGTGTGCACCTGTGTACGTAGTAGGTGCACACGCCAAGGGAAATAAGACCAAGGATCATGGTAACAGTCAGGACACTGTCCGGCACCCTCCAAGAGCGGGCGACAGACCAATCTTTTGGTCTGTAGTCAGTCGGGTCAACTAAAAGTGCCTCATCCCGTACGCTAAGATCAACAGTAATGGGTCCCTCGTACTGGATTTTGTTTTGAATGGCTTGTGGTAACTCAAGGGAACATTTAGCAAAAGCGTCCGGCATTTCAATCTCTGTGTCTATCCTGTCGTCTCGAAGTTGGTATAGAGCGAGGTCGTCTATGTGAATAATCGTCCCCTCTGCTACCTTAACAAAAACAGTCTGGTTGGGGAGGTTCAATTGGGTGATGGAGTCATGGCGTTCGTAAGGGGTCCGTTCATGATTACATCTGCTGGGTTGGTTTTGATCAGGGCGCAGAGTATCAGGATCAGCCAAAGGAACTCCATCCTACAGAAACGCATAATCAGAGTTTGTTGGATTATTTAAATTATTTGTTTTTGTAAACAAACAATGTTTTGACAACTATTTTTTCTGGTTTTCTTATTTTTAAACAGTACAGCGCAGGACGATATCAATAGTGTCAACAGATGTATAGGTAGCTGGGAAGCAAATAAGAGATGTTAGGTGCAAAGTACTGATCTCCTGGAAGGGATCAACTGAGGGTACTTAAGAATTTTCTTAGTACCTGTGACTTTGCTAGGTTTTTATATATTCGGTGCTGGCTAGCACCCCTTCTATTCCCATGGGGGGAGTGTACAACTTTATTTGGTTCCGGTGGACCCACTTTAATGTGGCGTTTTGTCGACCTGCTGATTCTGATCTGGTAAGCTACAGTTGATAGCTTCACCACAATCTCATGTGGCCCCGTCCAGTGTGGCAGGAACTTTGTTGCGACGCCCGCGGGTTTGGTGTATATGTAGTACCACACCTTATCCCCGACCTCGAACACCTGGTGTGAGGCCTTTTTGTCGTAATAGGTCTTGTCACCTTCTGTACTTCTTTCCAATTTTCCTTGAGCATACGCAAAGGTAGTCTGGAGATGGTTCCGCAGGTCGGTCACGTATTGACGAGCCGTGTAGGCGGTGGCTGCGGCTGCGGCAACATCTCCCGGTTGGTACAGGAGATGCAGTGGAAGCGTCATTTGCCGGCCCGTCATCATTTCGAAGGATGTTATTCCTGTAAACCTGTTGCGTGTGGCTCTGATCGCCATCAGTACCAATGGGAGTTTGAGGTCCCAATCTTTGTGGTTGGTTGCCACATACTTCCTCAAGATTCTGACGATTGTTTTGTTGCTCCTTTCTACCCTGCCCGAGCTCCTAGGGTGGTATGCGATGTGGAGTTTAGCTTTGACTCCCAGAAGCCTCCACAGTTTGGTCATTACAGCTGCCGAAAAGTGGGTCCCTCTGTCGCCGTCCACGGTTTCTCTTGGCAGGCCGAAACGACTGAAAACGTGGTTTAGCAAAAGAACGGCCGTGGTTTCCGTTGTGTCATTTGTCGCCGGCAGGCACTCCACCCACTTTGTGAATGCGCAAGTCACTGTGAGGAGATACTTGTTGCCTCTGACTGACCTGGCAACTGGGCTGACCCAGTCGATCTGGATCGAGCTCCAGGGGTAAGACACACCCTTGTGTTGCATGGGTGCTCTGTGAAGTGGCTTGGAGGGTTGAAACTGGCAGCAAACTAGACACCCCCTCACGTATTGTGCCATGTCCTGTTCCATGTGAGACCAGTAGGCCACCTGTCGCAATGTTTCACATGTAGCCTTGACCCCCCTATGGATTCCACATGGCTCGTCGTGGGCATGGGCTATCATTATCCCCCTCTGTGTTTTAGGAACCACGCACCTTCGAGCGGTGTCGGTTTCTGAAACATACACCAGTAGGTAATCTACAAGTGTGAGGTGCTGTTTAGTTGAGTACAGCGAACTCAAGTCGTGTGAATGCGTTAGCAACACATTATGTTAGTGCGAGGGCGTTTTCTGTGGTGCTACATGGCTACCCGTTACCGCAGACACCATAGCTTCCTCAGTGGTTTTTTCATCTCGAGCATCAAACACCCAAGGGGTGCCGAGAATTGCACCGGATTTCGCCATGCTGTTGGCATGGTCGTTGCCAAGTTTGTCACGACCAGGTGATTTGGAGTGTCCCTTGACTTTCTTCCAATACACCTGTATGTCGTGTTTGGTGATGAGGTCATCACAAGCTAGGATGAGCTCTTTGTTTTTCACCTCTTCACCACTTGAAGTAGTCATGTGCTTTTGTTTCCAAAACGGCAAGTGTCATAAGAAGGTGAGTCTCACGTAGTTTGAGACGGTGCAGATCGCCAGTTCTGACAATTCGAGTTTCACCGCCGTTTGCAGGGTTAACAGCACGCCAGCCACTTCTGCAAACTGGCTGGTCTTGTTGCCAAGCTGAAATTGAAGTGGTTAGCACAGAATGTCGTTGTGCCATAGCAATCTCACCCCAGCTTGCAAGTGGTCTAGATGGCGGTAAGAACAGCCATCTACAAATGCCATCGGCATTTCAAGACACGCATTCTCTTCAAAGTAGTGATGGGTCGAAGGCAATGGCGGAGCGATGTCACGCGGGGGTGGTGCGGAGTCGGTTTCATCGTCACCACAGCGTTGACACACTGCCAAAGCACTGCCCAAAGGCAGGTTTTTCACTTTTGCGTAGTTGATTACTACATCATGGCTCTGCAGCGTCATAAGCCAACCCTCACGGATTCGTTGGCTTTTCAGAATAGTCACAGGCTGGTGACATGTTTCTATGATCACCTTTTGTCCGCCGACATAACTGGTGAAGTGTTTGATTGCCCAGACTGTCGACAGCAGCGCCTTTTCGCAGTCTGAGTATTTGTGTTCAGCAGGGTTGAGTGTTTTGCTCGGTAAGCAACCACACGTTTGTCTTGGTCGTATTTTTGGTACAACCAAGCGCTAAGGCAGTGCTCTGAGAAACCGACTTCCAAAAATAATGTCTTGTCTTTGTTGGGGTATACCAGGTAGGGTGCCTTGCAAAGCTGGTTTTTCAAGGAAGCCACAACTTCGTTGTGAGTGACATCCCAAACGAATGGGTGTCTTTCTGAAGAAGACGAGTCAACGGTTTTGACAAGTCGGTGTAGTTTTCGATGAATTGACGTTGGTAATTACATACTCCCATGAAGCTGCGCACCTCGTGTAGGTTCGTAGGTGTTTTGATGTTGCGGACTGCTTGGATTCGGTTAGACTGTGGCAGGATGCCCTCGGCACCCACCAGAAGCCCAATGTAGTTTACCTTGGTCCTGCACCATTGTCTTTTCATGATGGCCAACTTAGCCCCTGCAGTCCCGAGTTGGGTGAGAACGTGGTCCATTTCATTGAGGTCATGTGACCAAGTCTCACTTCTCATGAGAACGTCGTCCATGTAGAGTATCGTCCCCCTAGAGGCTGCGCCTGGCTTTGCATTGTGCAGGAAGACATTGAACTCTGAGGGGGAGTTTGCATACCCGAATGGGCAACGATTGAATGTGAAGAGCTTGTTCGAGAAAGAGAAAGCCAACTTGTGTTGGTCACGAGGGTCGACTGTCATGATCAAAAAACCATTAGCCACGTCGAGGGTGGAGAAGTACTTGGCGTTTGCCAACTTTGGCAACTCTTGGTTTGTTGAACCAGTTTGTTGAGTTCTCTATAGTCAACGGTAAGACGCCATTACCCGTTGGTTTTAGGACGGGCCACACGGGAGCGCTGTACGTACTGTTACATTCCCTGATTATCCGCTTAGCTAATAAGGAATCGACAATCTCTTGTATCGCTGCGTTTGCTGCGATCGGGATTTTGAATTGTCTAACAAACATAGGAGTTGCTCCGGGTGGTGTAGGAATACGCACCACATGGATACCCGTAATCCCGCAATCCACATGAGTCTGTTGACCAGATCTCACTGTGTTTGTTAAAGAATTCTCTCAACTGATGGCGTTCAGTGTAATTGACAAGAGCATCAGCCTCCGACAGTAGTTGTATTACCTGTGCATGGAAACCAGGATATGGTTCAGTGACATTGCACAGGTCTTCATCGGGTGGTGATGGCATGTCACTTTTGGGAGAGTCATTGGTTGTTACCTCACAAGAGTGTACTTTGCATGCAGGAGGAGACGCGATATCATCCTCTGTGACGATGGAGTATATTAACAGCTTGCTGTCAGAATCGCCATCCAGCCTGAACGTTGATGTGTCGTCAAGTGGCAATACGGTAGTTAGTGCGATTTGCTTTTGACTGACAAGTAACAGCGTACCTCCCTCTCCATCTAGGTCAAGGGAGGACGGAAGAGGCCCAATCACGGGAACAACCAGTTCAAAATCATGGAAGGAGTAATCGATCAATGTTCCTAGCTGAGTGTGCCTAGAAATGGAAATATCTGCTTGAGTCAGATTTTGTACCAGGAGGTAAGTGGATCTAGCGGTTAGTTCCAACAGCGGGTTGCCATTGATAGTTAGCCCCAAGTCGAATAGTTGCGGAGAGGGTTGGAAGAACGCAGTGTTGCCTTCCATCCAGTATCCGGGCGCCAAGTTCAGTCTTACAGAAACCTCTGTGGTTCTTGCCGAAATCAACATAGCTGACTCAGTTATTTGCACCGAGTCGAAATGCCATTTGCACCGAGTCGAAAGACAAAGCATGTTGGTTTGGCCACACCAAAGACCAAAGAACTTGGTGTATGGTATCGAGTTTCACTCCCAATCTTACCAAAAGTGTCCGCTCCCACATAGACTGTATGTGGGAGGTCCGCGACAACCAGTAGGTAGTGAGATACTTCTTTGGTTCCAATGGTGATCGATAGCGCACACACCCCTATTGCGGTGAGCGTCATCTGGGGAGTCGTTTCCAGTGGAAATTTCGGCACAAGGGGGTGGCAGTTTGCCGTTTTCGAAATTTCGTTGAACATTTCCAAACTGATTGCAGATTTTTCTGACCAGGTTGCCAGTCTGGCATCCTCAACCATAGTGCAGTTTAGTCACACGCCCCCTATCAGAGGAGGGCGGTAAGTGTCAGCTGGTGAGTCACCCAAGCCACACAGGAAAACCTCATGTTCAGTTAAGTTCCGAGTTGACCTCACCTTGTCCTTTACCACCAATGGCGGGCTCATGGACAAGTTCACCGGTTTTGCGTCAGATGCTGACGTCGAACCCGCGTCGTTGCACAATGTATGGCAGGTAGCCTTGGAAGAGTGTGGTGAAATCAACGGAGTTGGCATAGGTATTTGTGACCAGATTTGATTGGTTTTCCAATCCATTAGTGGTACCAAACGGTCAATTAAATCGATCCCAATCAGCATCCGTTCAATTTCGATGCTAGTCACATACACGGGGTGGATCAGTGACACGCTTTCGAAGTTGAGTTTAAGTAGGAGACGTTTGGTTAGGGGCCGTTTTCAACCAACGTTTTGCAGGGTCCACTGCCCTTTTTAGTTCATCTAGCAAGGTTTCGGATATGAGGGAAATTGTCGAACCCGAATCTATCAGAGTGTGACAGGTCAAACAGTCCTCTAGGACTGTGATAAGGTATGGCCTGTTCGAGTTGGTTTTTCGCTTCATATCCACATCTGTATCCAAGTCTGTAGACAAAACCTGCGGGCTTGTGTCTAGAACGAGCGGATCCTGGACAGGGATTTGAGTGGGGGTGGGGGTAATGGAAATGTTTGCGTCCTCTCGAATAGCATGAGTTTCGGCGGACTTGGTTTCCAACGATTTTACGCCTAGTCATGATGACTTATCCTTGTCGTCCTTCTCAGATTTCTTATGATGTAGTACATCTCTTATCAGAGCTTCTAGATCATTTCGGTTAGCATTTAGATCATTGTTTTATCAAGGCGAACCCCGCCAAGTGAGCGGGGAGCATCTGCACTCTCCCGTGGGGAATTGTGGGCCAAAAGGCAAAGAGGAAAAGTCCAACTGTGGGAAAAGTCATTGTGGGCCGAATGGCCAAGAGAAAGAGGCTGAAATCTCCGGTCATCTACCTCCCCTCGGTCTCTGTGAGCTAGGTTGCTTGGTTTGGTTGTCCCGATAGCGCGTGACTGTTCTGGAGTTCCTCCAGATGATACCTAAGGGTGGTGTTCTGCTGCATCGCAGAGTCCACCTGGGAGTTGAGGGTGTTTATTTTAGACACGTAGGTGTCGCACTTGCTCCGCTCGGCCTCATACTTATCTGTCATGGTTTGCAGTGAGAGGTCTCGAGTGTGGACTGAGAGATCCAGTGAAGCGATGTCCTCCTTTTGTTTAGAGGTCACATTTTCCAACTTTCTCACCTGGTCTTTCTCATCCTTCATTAAATCAGTGACTTCAATGAGTTCTGCTGTTTTGTCCTCCAACTAGGTCATTGTGTTCATTAACTGATCGTCTTTGGTCTGCAGCTTTTGGAATAGAGCATTATTGCTTTGAGTGGTTTCATTCACAACCGCTTGCAGGGCAACAAGTTGCTTGCCCCGGTTTCTAGCTAGCTCGTCAGATTCATCTAGCTTTGCGTGGACTTCATCGTATTTAGTTTTGGCTAAAATGAGTTGTTCCTTTAGAATACAGACTTGGTCAAGAGTTTGTTCGCATTCTTTGTTATAAGTGTTAGACAGATCTTCCAATTTATCCGTCCTCACACACAGTTCCTCGGCTAGCAGTAGCCTATTTCTTTTGGCTTTCGATGCCAGCTCCCTGGTTCTCTCCACCTGTGCCTTGAACTCCCCAGCTTCCTGCTCGTGCCTCTGCTGGGCACTGAGGGACTGGTGCACTGTCCATCTCTGCTGGTGGGCATAGTTGAGGGCTAAACTGGAGAGAACCTTTGCCAAGCCTCTCCGCCTGATGGTCTATTTTGAAGAGCGTCTGTCGCAATGTCTGCATTTTTCTCGCTTATGGCATCGAAATCTAACATTTCCAGCCCCTTGGCATAGTTAGGATTTACATCGTTGCTGAGGTCAGCAATCAATCTTTCCGTGGGTGAAGGTCCACTGATTAGAGGGGTAATGGGTGGAAACCCATTTGATGGATTGCTCATTGTTATGATTATCAGTTATTTCAATTTACGTAATGTTTGGGTTTTTGAGTTGGAGGCTGCAAACACGATTGAACTCAGTTTGTAAACGTCAATGAATCATCAAGACTGGGTCAGTAATGTGAGTTGGTTATTACTGAACATGACAATACAGATTTAATTGTTTAAATCGATTTTAATGATAAATCTAACCTGTATAGGCTATTTGGGAATTTTAAGATGAAATCACCTGAAAGAGTTGCTATCTCTAAGTTAATGTTGAAAGGTTTAACTACTATGGTTAGAACACATTAGTTTGCGTATTATTCCAATAATCAACCTGGAAAGGTAGTGTAGCAATTTAATGTATGTATTCAATTGAATGAGCCAACGATATCCAATTAGTTGAGACTGGTTAGATATCGTACAGCATAACCTGAATTATTTAAAATAATTACTGGTGATTCTTCACCACCGGAGGTTACTGTTACCAAGCTAAAATCGACCAGGTACCAGTGAAGGTAGACCTTCACAATGTCTCCCTAAACAACATTAAGCTAGTAAAACAGATTAAAATGTATTATTCAATTTGAATGATTAGTCAACCCCGTATAGGCTACAGGAATTAGCTTTAATTAACCTGAAATAGTTGCTATATCTAAGTTAATTGCGACTAGCAAACCCGTATCCGGGAGCGCAATCATAGCCTCAAATGCATTAGCATAACGCAACTTTTCCTATTCATGAAAATCGCAAATGAAATGAAATAAATATATTCAAACACAAGCTTAGCCTTTTGTTAACATCACTGTCATCTCAGATTTTCAAAATATGCGTTACAGCCAACGCTAGACAAGCATTTGTGTAAGTTTAGCATGGTATAATGCTATGCTAGGCTCTGCTGGCAGCAGGCAACATTTTCACGAAAATAAGAAAAGCAACCAAATTAAATCATTTACCTTTGAATAACCAACCTGGAAAGGTAGTGCATCAATGTAATGTATGTATAAAATTGAAAGACAATAGTATCCAATCAGTTGAGACTTGTTTAATATCCTACAGCGTAACCTGAATTATTTCACGAAAAATGACTGGCGATTCGTCGCCAGAGTTTACTGATAGCGCAAGCTGAGATCTCACAGGATTCCCGCCTGGCGCGAGAATTCACTATGAACAAAGGGAACAACAAAAATGGCTGCTCCCCTTTATTAGCTTAGCATCTGGCACAATGCTTAGCTTTCCTTTTGCGGTGTTTCCGCCTCGCCGCACAAGGGAAGTTCCCTCCAATAAGGGAACGGGTTTACTAGGTGACGTCTCACGTTCAACCCTTATCCTCTTCACGTTACCTAACACAAGAGGTGGAGAGACGATGACTTCGCTTTGGTCAAACTAATATATCTACTCCAATTTCCGTAATGACTGGCTCGTATGTTCTCTGCTCTAGGAATTGCTTATGACCGAGTCAGGTCGCTCCTGAAGGCGATCGACAGAAATAACACTAAATTGGGCCCGACTAGTATTATTCTTAGAATGCCTGCATCGGCCGGTACATATGCCCTGTCTCGTAGCATTCAGTAGACCCCCCCTACGCACTGGCTTTCGTCAGAAATACCACAGGGGTGGTTCTCTCCAGACCAGTATCTGGGTGCAATTGAACGTCGCACACACACACGCTTTTCTCCCGCACTAATTCTGCCTATAGCTATTAATGGTATATATGTATCTTGTTACACAATGGTTATGGAATTAACCCAACAGTGCGGCCTATTGCTATATTAGACTCCTCACAGGGGGCAATATGTCGTGACGTTGTATTAGTGAATGTGACGACTGTTGTTCATCGAGTTATTCAAGTTTCTAATTGCGTGATTAACTGAATCAAGCAATTATTAACTCATTAACCTAGGGCACCATGGGAAAACTAGTTTTTATTGAGTTTCTATTTCCCAAATTAACTCAAAGAATTTCAGAATATCGATTTTACAACAGCCGCTAATTAACCAGTTGCCTCTACCAATCTCGTTCTGAACGTCGTATAGCCCGTGAATCTGCACGGACCCGGGTCTCACCAATTAGTTCGTACCACACCAATCTTAGTTGAATATTTATTTACTAAAAAGCTAAAATGATGATAAAAGATACACATAGACAAAACACATTATAGGCTATTGATAAGAACTTAGTATAACGGGCCAACACACTATGGCTCGTGTTACCAACAATGGGGATTTCAAAAGAGAGAGAAAAAAGAAAGTACACAAGAGAAATATAAATTTGGGTGAGTTTGTCAGCTATGCTATTCTAACCCTAGTCTTGCCCCAAACTGCCGCTCTTATGGGTCAGAATATAATGATGTAGTTACGTGGGAATGATCTCAGAGGATTCTCTGCGTAGGCCTTCAGCTGTTCGATGACGTACTAATCCGGCGCACCTCTATGAGCGTCCTCCCGATGTCAGTGTCCTTTTTGGCTTAGGAGTCTGTTCCCTCACCCTTTGGTCTGGAAGGGGTCTTCTGAGGACAGAATACCCTTTAGAAACCCTTTAGATACCACGATTCGATGGGAGATGGAGGCTAGGTGGTTCGACTTGAATTCACCCGCTTAGACACAGCTACTCATCCGTAGCTTGGGTAGAAAAGGACCTCTTTGTCCTCAAACTTGTGTTGCGTTCTGGGTTCGTTGACTTTTTAGACCTTGCAGCAGCTTGGGTCACGTAGTCTTATCGTAAATTCTATACTCACAGGTTTTATACCCTTGGGTCAGAAGTGGGCATAACCGCCTTTCTCTGGGCGTACCAAGTTAATGAGGCAAGGTCTAGATTTCATTCAAATCCAATTTTAGACAACTAACTTAACATTTAATTTTCCCCATAACATTCTTTTTGATTTGGATATTTTCCATACAACGTACAATGTATAAACATCAATCATATACTAGGAAAACTCTTCACATTACAATGTTTTCGTAATAACGTAATCTATTAACCTTTAATAACAAAACAGAAATGACATACATTTTCATATTCCATCTATCGTCATGACCACCATTGTGGCTGATGGAAACCATTGTTCCAAAGTCCCTTTATTTCATGTTTAATGTTCTGAGGCTGGTTCTCCATAGTAACAGGACAAAGGAATTTGTCTGTGGCCTGATATTTACCAGGGGCGAGAGAGATAATTTGTAGGGTTGTGGTCTCCTGTAACGTGACCTGGTCAGGACAGTCATGACAGGGGCTTAGGGAAAATAGGATTTTCAATGGGAATCAATTGTTTGGTCCCCACAAGGATAGTAAAAAAAAGATGTGTGTGTGTGTGTCAGGGATTTATCTTGTTTTTGGACAAGTATGTTAGATCTTGCTTCTCAAGCGTTTTTAATCTCTTTGAAAATATCAGTATTATTGACTTGATGTGTCTAAACCAAAGATTTAATGTGCTGCTTTAGCATATTATATATAGTTCAGTTATAATATGGCTTCTGTCACAAAACAAATACAGATTTTAAAATGATGACGTTGGTGTAGTTACTTTTGCACCTGGTTCATGGCAATTTTTTCCAACAATAACAATAGAATTGTCAGGTTATGGGTGTTTATAATTTCATAAAGCCTGCAATGTGATTTGTAAAAGAGGGGGGTATCCTAGTAATCGTTGTTGTCAGAGTCCCTCTACTCAAGCCAAGGTGTGGGTGAGACAACCACGCAATTACATCTCTGCATGTTGTTGAGACGTTTAGAATTCCCACAACCTAATACAGAAGCATTGATTCAAATTACAGGCTTTAGAGCCCACGGTGGGAACATATTTATTGTGGCACCTTTTCTTTCTCTGCCGGTGACAGTCGACTACAAAAACTAATTAGTGCTTTCAGCCCGACACCCATTAGCTGAAACACAATCCTCGAAGCTCTGTGAAAAATACAATTATGACATTCCTCTTTATAAATCACTGGTTAGGTCCTAATCCCCTTCCAATGGAAATATGATTTCCCACTACAAATTGTCTGTTCTGTTATATGTTCTGCAACACATAATTAAACCTGTGATGTGCTTGAGGAAAGGAAGTCATTTTGATCAAAGACTTTTGGCAACAGTAGTGTGCTCTGTCTTTATGCTTGTTTAAGTAACAGCTACTGGTGAACCTGGTCCTGTGAGTTGTTCTAATGGATTAGTAACAACAACAGCAGCAGCCACCTGTAAATAACCTGCGTTCGTCACTCGGACAGAAACACAGACACACACAAGAACACATACACACAGTGGCTGATATGGACACACACACACACACACACACACACACACACACACACACACACACACACACACACACACACACACACACACACACAGGATATTACATGAATCAGAAAGTGAGTGTGGGTTCTGGTGGCCGTCAGCAGGTTAGTTAGACGGCTGTCACTCGCTGACCTGGAGAAAATGTGTCGACACATTACTGCAGGCCATTAAAAACAATCCAGCGTTATTCTCAAAGGTGGCTCTGCTGCTGCTTCACACCAGAATAAATCATCCACTGCCTGGTGGTCGAAACACAACCAGAACAACACCCTATTATCAACAGAAACAAAGTCTAAAGGAAACTTTTATGAGAAATATTATTAACTTTTATTAACGTTTTTTCATAATTGTTCTACAAATCAAATCAAATCAGATTTTATTGGTCACAAACACATGGTTAGAAGATTTGAATTGCGAGTGTAGTGAAATGCTTGTGTTTATAGCTCCGACAGTGCAGTAATATCTAACAAGTAATATCTAACAATATCACAACATATTCCCAATACACACAAATCTAAGTAAAGGAATGGAGTTAAGAATATATAAATATATGGACAAGCAATGTCAGAACGACATAGACTAAGATACAATAGAATAGAATACAAAATATATGTAAACATTATTAATGCGACTAGTGTTCCATTTATTAAAGTGGCCAGTGATTTCCAGCCTCTAATGTGCTAGTGACGTCTGATGGTCTTGAGATAGAAGCAGTTTTTCAGTCTTTCGGTCCCAATATGGTCACTAGTGTTAATAAGCATTACCATGACATTATAGTGGTTTGAAGAATAGACCCATCCATTTCCATTACATTACAATGAAGAGGATAAGGATTAAACATAGGCCATAATCTGTTCTGTCCAGATTATTGTTGCAGTGGGTGAGCTAGGCTAAACCTCCACATAATTCTAATCCGACATTTAGTTGTTTGTCTGACTACAGTGCCCTTCCTACAAGTAAAGGGTGTGACTACCCTGGAGAGGGGGAGGCCAGCCGACAGGATGACATGCCATAAACAACGTCACTGTCAGTAAAGGCAAAGACTTCCAGTGTCTGACTGCCTGCTTCAGAGGTCAGGGGGCAAATCTGGTGCTAATCTGATAATCCAATTGGGCTGCCGTATTCACATGATCTGCAGCGCTGAAGGATGGACACACTCACTTACAGTAGGCGTATACACACGCAAACGGGCACATACACACAGGAACACACACACTCGTGCTGTCAGTCTCCTGGCCTCTGTGTGTCTCACGTCAGTGTTTGACTCGGTGTCACCGCTCCATTTGATTCCTCTGACTCTTCAAGTAGATTAGTGAAGGTGACTTAGAGGGGGAATTCCGGTGCGTAATTGGCAGAATTTATAAACCAATTAAAAGAACATTTTAAAGAGCGTTATTCTCTGCTATTATGAACTTGCTCTGATTGGATGTGTCGATGTGCCCAGTCGATGTGCACACTTCTTATCATACCCTTACTGTTAGTAAGCACAGTGTGTCCTGACCCCGTTTCTCTAACGGCTCTGTGTTGTGGTCGGATAATTTCAGGGCCAACTCATCCCAACTCACTCAGACACAACAGCAAAACATCACTACTCCTTGATTGTCCAATTCCAAGTGTATGTTGATGTTGCATGTTACACATTCTCTCCATGCAAACAAGTCAATAACAACAACCGTGTGTCCTGGCCTGCAGTATCTCTCTGTATGTGAAGGTACAGTCCTGCTCTCTGGCACCAGGGGAGTAGCAGGCTTAGAGGGAGAGTGGATCCCATTTCCCAGGCAGGCCGAACAGAACAGAGCAGAACCCCAAGGCAGTATGCGTGTCTCTGTGGGTGTGTGCACGTAGGCGTATACTTGCATCTGTGTTTGTGTGTGTGTAGGTGTGCATGCATGTGCGTGCATGTGTATGTGTGGAAACTGAACTAATTGCAGGATATTGGGTCTGGTATGATGCAACCAGACCAAGGTAAGGCTAATGAAGGAAGGATGCATTATTTTATATTATTAGATAAGTGTGGATCCCACAGTGGATGCTGTGACCCGGGGCACCCAGAGAAGGCAAGAGAAAGAGGAAGGATGACAACAACAGCTCCCAATGTTTAAAGAGTCATACTGCATACTGCCGTACTGCATACTGCCATACTGCATACTGCCGTGCTAATATACTAACAATCCTCTGGCGACTCTCAGGGTGCTGTATGTCTCCTTGATGATTTGCAACAAGTGTCAATATTCCTTTTCAAAGAACACTTTCTTGCTTACAATTACTATCCAACACTACTAAATATTCTTATTGACAGAAGACATCTTGGAGATCATCATGGCTTTCTGCAGTCGCCAAACCTTGATTGGGTCGCCTCTTGTTTAGCAGCCTCTTTGTTTACTGTGTTCGTTTGACGTGACTTTAGAAAGAAAGCAAGAGAAAGAGAGACTATTTATTGAGTACAGCAAGCACTGATCTGTTCTGTGTTCAAGCTTCCCTATGACCAGGGAGGGAGACTCCAACCAGACCTGGGTTCAAACACTATTTTAAATCTTTCAAATACTTTGAGCGTTTGCTTCAGGCTGCCTGGAGTGACTGACTTTTGTCACTATTCCATTGGTTTCATTGCTCCAGACACGCTCAATCAAGCACAGCTATAGTATTTGAAAGGTTTCAAATAATATTTATACCCAGGTCTGAGTACTACTCCTCTAACATATTCCCTCCAATCAGAGCAGGATGAGCAGGAAGAGGACATTGTTTACCAATAGAACTAATCACCCTGATGACACCTCTATAAACCTAAGCTAACAGTCTCTTGGTCGGGGGACAGTGACTTGAGTGACTGGAGAGTACCTTTATGTGACCACAGACAATGCTGCAGCAGCGCCAAAGACAAATAGACAGGGGGGTGCCGTGCGCTGAGGCAATATTTGGCTTGGCCAGATGGCCAGAGAGAGCATGCAGGGCCAGGCAGGCTTCATAGCCCTCTCCACATCTGCTGCTTGTGATTTGACAGTCAGCCAGCGAGTGTCCGTCCGTCTCTTTGCGTTTGTGTGTGTGAGGTTTTTCCAGTGCTCTGAGGTAGTCAAACAGCGTGATGGGTTGGGATGAGCCCTCCAACACTGACGGATCAGTGGATTGACTGACTGGCTGAGCAGTGAGCTCGACCCTGGAGAGAGTAGAGACACATTACCACAGGGGCCCAGGGACATTGCATTTCCCCTGGGATGAGCTTGGCTAAAGTCGATATAATAGAGATACTTACAAAGTCTAAGCAAAGTTTTGTTTTTGCATTAAGCCTATGTGTCATATAAATGTAGAATTCATGTACAATGACATGCTTGATAGAATAGAAATAACAGGATGAAGTCAACAAACGTGGAGTGTTTTTCAATATGCTGTGCTCAGATTGGCTGCTCTCATTAAGGCAGGAGGAGCTAATGTTAGAACTAGCCAAACTCCTCCTCTCCTCTCCTAGAGGACTGCCAGAGTAATACTAGTGGTGTGGTCCCGTTGCATCACCAGTCACCCTGTCCACATTCAGAAGCTTGCTTTCGCAGCTGTTTAATATAAATTCTCTGTGAATATCTTGGTCCAGATGGTTTATTTTTACAAACAATACACAGGCTCACATTCCTGCAGTGTGCCCCCCTCCCACCCTCCCCTGACTGCCTAACTAGCAAGGCTCACTTTGGAGAGAGAGATGGAAGGGTGGGGGTAGAGGGGTGCACAGAAGGCAGAGTGACACTAGTCTCATGCCAACAAGGTACAATAAAAGTGATTTGTTCCTGTACAGGTGTGGATATATAACATAGACATAGATATTGAGAGACGGATACACACATAACACACAGTGTTTCATGTGAGGACTCAACAGTTGTGCGTGGTTAAAAAAGTGCATGTATATGGATTTTGGATTCCAGTGTGTTTATTTGAACGGGATACATAACCATTTGTCATAGATCTTCAGGGTTCCAGATGAGATCCAGATGACGGCACAGCAGCGTTGTGTTAGTTAATGTCACTGATATTGAATGGAGGGGCGTGGTGTTTCCGTTTACCCTCCGGTCAGTCAAACAGTCTCAGGCCCTGCACCCCTGCCTGCACCCCCCAGGCCCCAATGACACAGCCAGCCTACCAATGCCTGTGCACCTGCCTGCACCCCTCCCTGTACCCCTGCTTGCACCCCCTTCTATACCCCTGCTACACACCTGCATGCACCCCCAAGTCCCCCAGGCCCTCCACCCCTGCCTATATCCCAGACTGCACCCCCAGGCCCTACTGTCACAGCCAGCTAATGCACAGGCCTGGACCCCTCTCTGCACCCCCAGGCCCCACTGCCACAGCCAGCGAGCCAGCCACTGCACACTGCACATCCATTCCCTTCCAGCCAACAGCTCAGGCCCTCCTCACAAAGGGAGCTCCTAACAAGAGAGAAGAAAGAGCCAGAGTCACTTGGACGGGATTACATCCTAGTAGGATTCTTCAGTCCCCTCCACAGGCCACCCCCTAACCCTCCCCTCCCCTGTTCAGAAAGTGAGCAGGCAAGGACTCAGTGAATAAAGAGAGAGGGTCCACACAAGAACCAATGGACTGTTCATAGTTGGATGGAGTAGATCGACAGAGGGTCCAGTCTCTACAGAAGGTCTATTGTGTACTGAGGATTCAGTTACTACAGTATATATATATTTCACTATAGCTTAAGAATGAGAATCTTGTTATTCCTGTATATTTACATTTTATGATGAAGGAAGTGTATGAAGGAAGTGTATCATAGATCCTAAATTGACAGTTATATGTCTGCCTGGTGTAAACCGTATTTGAGGAACTTGCCTTGACTCGTCCAGAACTCCCACCAAGCCTGTGAGAGGCAAGGCCATCACCCCACTGATGTTTTTCCATGTCCTCTATATCTTAAACACCCACAGCACAGCACACCCCTCAGGACTCTTTATCCCCCCATCTCTCTCTTTCTCGCTCTCTCTCTCTCTTTCCATCCCCCTCTCTCTCTGTCTATACCCTCTTTCTCTCTTTTTATTGCCCCTCCTCTCTTTATCTCTCTTTCTCTCTGTCTCTCCTCCTCACTCACTCCTTCATTACCTTTACTCTAGGTGTTCTTGTCCAATCCACCACCGTGAGACCAAGCTGTGAAGCAGCCTATTGGCGGTGCTTCCTCCCGTTCCTCCACATGATCCCCCCACAGTGGCGGAAGGGGTCAGGTAACAGGTGGACAAAGCCTGGTCGATTCAGAGTAAATGATGCGTGGTCCCAGCGTGGTAAATAAGAGGCAGGGTGCCATCAAAGCAGAGCAGCCTGAACAGCTGCCATTCCTGCTGGGTTCCTGCCTTTGCCGGTGCTGATTGTGGGGATGAGGTCACCTGGCTGAGCCCACCGTGGCTCACCATGCACAGAGGGACAGGATGTGTAGATGAAGTTGACCGCGCTGCCTGTGTAAACCAGAGAAACTCACTGGTGTGATGTATGAGTTCACTTTAATGATCAGAAGCGTAGTGACATTATTCTTGTTTAGGAAAACTAGAAACCAAAGATATATGGAATTAGGTTTTTGGGCTGTGGGCGATGGCATAGGATAAGATTATAGTTGTTTATGGATGGAAGTGGTAATAACCATTAATTTTTGTGTTTTTCTACTTGCTTATCTTTCATGGAGAAGTGTGACAGTCATTTCAGTGGTGAGGATAGGTTTATAAATCCCTACAATAAAACCACATAGTTAGAAAACAAAAAACCATCCGGCAGTTTCCAAATCGCTCCTTATAGTTACTGCTTTAATTTTCTTGTTCCCTCGCCAGCCCCAGAACAGGAGATGGGCTGTAGAGATGTAGCTGTTGTTTGTAGGAAGCCTGCATGTGTTGTGTTGTTTAGAATGGCTTGCGTCAGAGCTGCTGACCTCAGAGCTGAAAGACTGAATCACTCAGCAGCCTTCCCCCTGGAGCTCCTCCCTTCACTGGAGCCAGGGAGGCAGCCCCAGCTGCCTGCTCTCCCAGCCAGGGCTCCCCAGCCAGGGCTAACCCAGCCAGGCCTCCCCTCAGCCAGGCCCCACGGCACTGCTCCACACCCCTCCTGGAGCTGGGGACAGGTTCTGGGCCTGGAACTCTTCCTCACATCGCAGCCAGGACAGCAGTCCGCCAGCCCCCTCAGCCAGGCCCCATTGTGGTGCTCCACTGCCCAGTAATTGATGCCTTGGACTTGGGATATATTTAATCACCATAACAAGGAGTTGGTAGGAACAAATGACCTTGTAAAGTCTCGCTCTCTGTGAAGCTCTCTGAATGAGCTGGATCACAGCTAATGGGCAGGGGTGGAGGAGGGTGGAGTTGTGTATGTGCAGTCGACCTACCTCCCCTGCTCCCCTTGCCCAGCCACCCCCACCCCTCCTTCCTGCCTCCCTCCATCCACACCCCTAGCACTACCTCCCTTGCCCAGCCACTCCTCCCACCCTCCTTCCACCCCTCTCACCCCCATCCCCACCCTTAACACATCCGACTGCAGGCCAACAAATTTCATTACAACAGCCTTAAACTGCCCAGTTTTAGAGGCTTCTAATTATTCCTCTCTTAGATGTGGTTGTGTCGAGAAAGGCTGTAAATCAACAGAAGTGGGAGACGCCAGGCCTGGAGCTGTGAGAAAACTGGAAACAAATGATCTGCCTCCCCTCCTCTCCTCTCTCCCTTCCTCCATGCTATTGCTCCCTCCCTCCATCCATCCATCCATCCATCTATCCTCTCATCTTCCAGCGACATGCAGGAACTAGAGGACAGAGCGATGGGGGGAAAGTGAGTGGGATGGCTGTTGTCCAACTGAACACCTCAAAGCGTTATATGAGACCAGCAGCCAGAGACACCGGAGTACAGTGACCCTGGCCAACACTATATATACACTCCATTGTCGCATTCCAAATGGCACCCTATTACCTATTTAGTGCACTACATAGAGCTCTGTTCAAAAGTAGTGCACTGTGTAGGTAATGGGGTGCCATTTGGGATGCATCCTATATCACATAACTAGGTCACTCAGGAGATGGAACGATAGCAGATTGGACAGATTTGTATGAAATGATAGCATGTTTATTAAGAGGAAATAAAAACCAACGTGATATAGTATGACTGTGGACAGATGGGACAGGACGGTAGCCTGGATATATGAGCTGGTCTTAGGAAACACAGTCAGTCGTATTGAAAATACTTTGTCCTCTGACTCCTCGTATCCTCTGCTGTGGTGTCTAGTACTGAACAGACACGATAGAGCTTCATTGACCACAGATCTGAGCCCCACTGGTATAGGTGTAATAGGAGTTGTGCCTTTCGGCCTGTAGGTGTGATGTGTTGTCTGTGGCCTCATTAGGGTCCCATAGTGTGAGCATCCGCTGGTCAGGTGTTGCGCTGAGGGCCGAGTTAGGGGACTGACACGCCCAGCAGACAGAAGTGCTAGCTGAGTGGTACCTGGAATCTGCCTGTCCTGTCTGTGTCTGCTGCTCCCTCCACAGACTGGCCTGCCTGTAATCAGCCACTTTAATGGTTCCAGCCAGTAATTGCTCTGTATAGCCCCAAGATAGCAATCAAAGGGCTCAGAGATGCTGAATTCCACGCTCTCTCTCTCTCTTTTTGTTTTATCCGCTGCTTTGCATTTGGGGGCACTGTAACAAAAGCATCTTGGCATCTGTTTCTTAGAGTTTGAGAGGGGGGAGATCAATTCAAATTGAACTAATGGCAAAATTGATATCTCTTTGAAGAGTGGGCCCAGCCCCCGCTTCCCCCGCCTCTGTCTAGTGTGCAGTTTTCCCTGTCCTCTGCTCTCTTATCTTTCAACAATTACAAGACCTAGTCTAATGGCCCTTTTAAGTTGCCTGCCAGCTGTATTTGCAAAAAAAATGATGTCTTCATCTTCCTAAGACAAATAAAGCTCTGGTGAGCGAGGATCATTCTAATGCAGTGTCAATGCCTTTACTCTGAAGTCATGGCTGCATAGGACATCATGCTGTCGATTAGTGAGATGAGCTATGGCTGTGTCCTCAAGTCAGTTTGGGCCTACAGGTACACATACACTATGTGTCATTTGTTATGCTCCAGGGACGTGTTTGTCACAGTCACTTGTTTAGTGGAGAGGGAGGGCGGCTACGAACGAAGGGGGGCTATGATCAGTACAGCGATGTAGCAGGGTGAGATCATCAGTTAACACAGTGACAAGAGAAGGAGGAGGAGACACCTGCAGCTCAGCAGATGTTCAATCCATTATCACTAGCTTGCTCCTCTCCCCCAGCACCATCCTCCACCCCTCATCCCCAGCCCCCACCAGTCCCAGTACCCATGTAGGCCTAGCCTGTCAGGTGGGTGGGGATAACTGATGCACATTGCCTGAACGAGGCATCAGCCACCAAAATACACCTGCTTCTTATCTCCCACATATCCTGTATCTAAGTACTGACAATGACCCTACAACACAACACAGAGTACATTACCAGTCCTTACCTGTTAATGACATCAGATGCCTGTGAGAGGGTGAGATGCTAACCTGATTAGAGATCTACCTTGCATGATCCAATGCAAGGAGGTCAAATCTCATCGTTGGTTAGCATGCACAGCGATGGATACTAATATGTATGAGAAACTGAGAAAGAGAGAGGGAGAGAGAGAGAGGGGGAGATAAAGAGAGGCAGCAGATACCAGAGAGAATAATGAAGAAGTCAAGGGGAAGAGGGTTTCAGTACCACAGCTCAGCTGAGAGAGAGAGAGAAGGGAAAGAGAGAGTGTTAGAGCGGGTGAAAGAAAGTAGCGCTGGCCAAGTGTTTGAAGTGTATCACTGTAGGCCAAACATCTGAAGAGGACAAGATTGCAAACATGTCACAGTATCGCCTGCTTGCACTTAACAGCAGATGTTAGGTCTCTCTGGGCTGGGTAATGGCTCCATACTCAGGTTGGCCTGACCTGATGAATGAATAATGTTCTGCACAAAAAACTGAAACTGTAACAAGCTCATAACGCCGATCGCAAATCCTTTGCTCTTTTCCTATTTCACCTTCCCTCCCTTTTCACCCCCACTCCTCCTCTTCTCCTCCACTTCCCTGGTTGCAGAATGCCCAGCCACGCTTCCCGTTTAGTGTGTAATTACTTTGAAGGCGACGGATGCCCATACATTCTCCACACGTAACAGCACCGGGGCAATTTAGCTCCTAATTTATGGGCAAGGGGTTCAAAGTTTTAATAATATTTGGCTAGTATCATGGTAGGCCCTGTCTGCTCTGCCGTGATGGATGGAGGCAGGATCAAGCCATTGTGATTCTGAGCATGACGAGATATTGGCACCAAACAAGTTTATACCCCCACAACACAGTCCTTTATAGGGCTGGCTGTGGCTGTTCCGAGGCTGGACAGGGCGTGGGAGAGGAGCCGGGGTGGGGGTTCATGAATTATATATATGACTCTCTGAGTGATTGGGCCTGGACCTGGCCATACAGACAACAGAGACAAGAGACAAGGGAGAGAAAGGCTAGCTAGCTGACACGCTGCTGTCCTCTCCTGCTCCACTTCCATGCTCATGTTTATGTACATTAATGATGCTCATGTTTAAGTACATTAATGATCAGAATGTGGAATAAAACAGCGTCTCTCTATTTGGTTTGGTGTCTGTGTTGGTGCAGTTCATTGGCAGTAAAAGACAAAGCCACGGGCGGTGAAGGCGGCTGAAGTGGTGATGAGTTATTTGGGCAGAGCTGGTTGGCTAACAGACATGGTGTGGGAGGGGCTGTAGTGTTTTGGTTAATGTGGGTTGGTTACTGGTTTTGCTGGTGTGAGTTATAATTCTGAGGTGGTTTAACCCACTGTTTGGGTTAGCTTTAGCTCTTCAGGTTTGTCCACATCTATTTTGTCTATAAGATCAAACTTCACTTTTCTTAAAATGTTTGAATATTGGCCATACAGCAAAACGTATCAGAATGCATAATTCATGGTACTGCATAGCCTTTGACAAGTATTTATTTTCATCTAAGAAAGTGAAATCCTTTATTCCTTAGGGGAAAAAATGTTTTAAAATACTGTATGTATTAGGATATACACTGACTGTACAAAACATTAAGAACACATTCCTAATATTGAGTTGATTCAATGCTGGCCTGTTGATTCAATGCTTCCCACAGTTGGGTCAAGTTGTCTGGATGTCTTTTGGGTGGTGAACCATTCTTGATACACAGCTGTTGAGTGTTTCAGTTCTTGACACAAACGGTATGCCTGGCACCTACTACCATACCCCTTTTTGGGGGGAGGGGCGGCAGGGTAGCCTAGTGGTTAGAGCGTTGGACTAGTAAACGAAAGGTTGCAAGTTCAAATCCCCAAGCTGACAAGGTACACTCGATACCATCTACTGCATCTTGCTTATGCCGTTCTGTACCATCACTCATTCATATATCTTTATTTACATATTCTTTATCCCTTTACACTTGTGTGTATAAGGTAGTAGTTTTGGAATTGTTAGTTAGATTACTGCATTGTCGGAACTAGAAGCACAAGCATTTCGCTACACTCACATTAACATCTGCTAACCATGTGTATGTGACAAATAACATTTGATTTGATTTGATATACACTGAGCATATACACTGGGATAAAGAATATGTACATAAAGATATATGAATGAGTGATGGTACAGAACGGCATAGGCAAGATGCAGTAGATGGTATCGAGTACAGTATATACATATGAGTCTGATGGCCTTGAGATAGAAGCTGTTTTTCAGTCTCTCGGTTCCAGCTTTGATACACATGTACTGACCTCGCCTTCTGGATGATAGCGGGGTGAACAGGCAGTGGCTCAGGTGGTTGTTGTCCTTGATGATCTTTATGGCCTTCCTGTGACATCGGGTGGTGTAGGTGTCCTGGAGGGCAGGTAGTTTGCCCCCGGTGATGCGTTGTGCAGACCTCACTACCCTCTGGAGAGCCTTACGGTTGTGGGCGGAGCAGTTGCCGTACCAGGCGGTGATACAGCCCGACAGGATGCTCTCGATTGTGCATCTGTAGAAGTTGAGTGCTTTTGGCGACAAGCCAAATTTCTTCAGCCTCCTGAGGTTGAAGAGGCGCTGCTGCGCCTTCTTCACGATGCTGTCTGTGTGGGTGGACCAATTCAGTTTGTCTGTGATGTGTACGCTGAGGAACTTAAAACTTACTACCCTCTCCACTACTGTTCCATCGATGTGGATAGGGGGGTGTTCCCTCTGCTGTTTCCTGAAGTCCACAATCATCTCCTTAGTTTTGTTGACGTTGAGTGTGAGGTTATTTCCCTGACACCACACTCCGAGGGCCCTCACCTCCTCCCTGTAGGCTGTTACGAATCCCTTTTGGCCCGACAGTCTAGGGGGGATGGTAATGAGACCCGTAACATAACTCATGCAAATTATAATAGTGACAAAGTAAAAGTGTGAACGAAATAACCAGGACAACTGAAATCTACCGTCAAACTCAAGGTTTATTTGAAAACACACGGTAATGGGGGGAGCAGGAAAAGGGGCTGAGCTGGACCCAAGGAAAGACACAATAAGTATTCAAAAACACCCCTAAGCTAGACTAGCCTACTTTAACAACAGCTAACTAACTAACCAAAAATACAGTGGGTAGTCCGCCCAGTTCTAACTAGTGTATTTAACAAAGTCTACCTACGAGTAGTGTATGCCCATGGGCGACTTGTCTTGGTTTCCCCTTTTCCCACCAGCAATCAAACACAAACACCATAACCAAAAACAATACTCACAGGTGATGACAAAGTGCTATGGAGGTGCTCAAACAAAAAAGAGGTTAATACACAAAGAGAGCGTGAAACACAGAGACCTACAGACATGGCATTTACAGAGAGACTGAGCTCTAGAGTAAACAACTGATGGGGTTTTTAAACCAAGGGAAAGGAACTGTGATAGGGTAGGAAACAGGAGGAGGTGAGTCTTCTGATTGATGATTGGATTGGTGACTGATTGGGGAGTGATGATTTTCACCTGTGAGGGGAGAAGGAGAGAAAAGAACACAGGATACACACACACAGGATACACACACAGGATAATGGTATCCGTAACACTACCACCCTTAAAAGAGCAACCCTAGGGATTGCGACCACAGTATTACAATAAATACTCACAAGATCAACAAAGTCAACCTTACAAAACATACAAAAATCATTTTTACACACGAGACAAAGCATCTGCCAACACATTATCTGAACCCTTTTTGTGGCGGGTCTCCAAATTATAATTCTGTACAATCAGCGCCCAACGCATAAGGCGATGGTTCTGGTTGTACATTCGGTGGAGAAAAACTAAGGGGTTATGGTCAGTATATGCAATCACTGGTAGGGCACTGGAACCAATATATACTTCAAAGTATTGCAGAGCCAACAACAAAGCAAGAGCTTCTTGTTCTTTTATCGCATAGTTTGTTTGACATTTATTACATTTACGGGAAAAATAACAAACGGGATGATCCACTCCACTCTTGTCCTGCTGCAGTAGAACAGCACCAGCACCTCTGGCACTAGCATCTACCTCAAGTTTGAACGGTTGTTCAAAATCCGGAGCAGAAAGTACAGGGGTACTACATAAGAGTGCTTTCGCAGATTCAAAAGCTCTCTTGTAATCAGGGGACCACACAAATGGTCTAGCCGGACTAAACAAATCGGTCAATGGAGCAACTACCGCAGATACATTTTTACAGAAGCTACGGTAGTAGCCAACCATCCCTAAAAAGCGTCGTAGCTCTCGTCTGGTGGTAGGTGCAGGGAATGCCGTTATAGCCAAGACCTTGGCATCAACAGGGCGCACCTGTCCATGGCCAACCTCTTTACCGAGATAGGTAACAGTAGCCTTCCCAAACTCGCACTTTGCCAAGTTCAGGGATAGAGAAGCAGCTGCCAACCGTTCACATACTACCCTTAGAGAGTCAACATGATCTGACCACTCAGACGAATAAATCACTAGGTCATCAAGGTATGCACTACAATTAGGAACACCAGCTAATACGGAGTTAACCAGTCGTTGGAAAGTGGCTGGTGCATTTCGCATCCCAAAAGCCATAACTGAGTACTGTAGGAAGTTGTCTGGGGTCACAAAGGCAGAAATCTCAGAAGCAAGTGAAGTTAACGGAACCTGCCAGTAACCTTTTAAGAGGTCCAACTTAGTTACATACTTAGCAGCACCAATAGTGTCGATACAGTCGTCCAGTCTGGGTAACGGGAACGAATCTGGCATTGTGACAGAATTTACCTTTCGATAATCCGTACATAACCTGGACGTACCATCAGGTTTAGGAACCAGAATGCAAAGAGAACTCCAAGGGCTTGAACTTGGCGTAGCCAGGTCATTCTCCAACAAATATTTAACCTCATCCCTCAGTATCTTCCTCTTGGAAGCGTTGATACGATATGGGTGTTGCTTGATAGGTGTATCATTTCCAACATTAATGTCATGTTCCAACACGTTTGTGCGAGTAGGAACGTCATTAAAGAGACATGGAAAACTGTGTAGTAGCCTCACAATATCATTGGACTGTCCATCCGTTAAATGAACCAGACCTGACTGGATAGACAGCAGCATTTCTGAGTTGGGCAATCTAACACACTGCTGTTGAGTATTGCGCAACTCCAATCCATCAACATCATCATCAATATGACGGTCCACTATCATAGCAGTAGTAGCAGAGGAGACAGCAGTACCTTCCTCTGTTTTTGAACTCTCTAACTGTGTGATGGGTCGGGTGTGGTAAGCTTTCAACATGTTAATGTGACACACACGAGATTGGCGTTGTCTATCAGGAGTTTGAAGCACATAGTCAGTTTCACTTATTTTCTTTTCAATGAAATAAGGACCAGAGAAACGAGCTGACAGTGAAGATCCTGGAACAGGTAGTAACACCAGTACTTGGTCACCTGGCTGTAGTGGACGAGAACCAGCCTCTTTATCATAGTGTCTTTTCATGCTCCTCTGTAAGGAAGACAGAGCTTCCTTTGCGAGAGCACAAGCTTGGTGTAGGCGCTCACGAAAGCGACTAACGTAGTCCAACACATTCTCGTCTCCTGTACACAACTCTTGGGACAAGAACTATTCTTTAAGGACTTTCATTGGTCCTCTCACTGTGTGATCAAACACTAGTTCAGCCGGGCTGAAACCTAGGGACTCCTGCACAGTTTCACGAGCAGCAAACAAAACTAGAGGAACTCCCTCATCCCAATCTTTCTCAGATTCCAAACAATATTTACGTAGCATCGACTTCAGTGTCTGATGCCATCTTTCAAGCGCACCCTGAGACTCTGGGTGATAGGCGCTTGACACACGGTGCGTAATTGACAAGGATTTTAACACCTGCTTGAAGAGCTTGGATAGGAAATTGGTACCTTGATCGCTTTGTACCACCTTAGGTAACCCGAATGGCGTGAATAATTTTATTAAGGCTTTACTCACTACCGAGGCTGTAATCCTTCGCAGAGGAATGGCCTCGGGGTATCTTGTAGCCATACACATAATCGTTAACAAAAACTGGTTACCCGATTTTGTCTTCGGTAACGGTCCGACACAATCAACCACCACATGCTCGAATGGTTCACCTATGACAGGTATGGGACAAAGAGGAGCGGGAGGAATAACCTGATTTGGTTTTCCTGTTATCTGACATGTGTGGCATGTCCGACAGAACTGAGCCACATCTTGTTTTAAACCCGGCCAAAAGAAATGTCGAAGGATCCGATCATAAGTCTTTGTAATTCCTAAATGACCAGACCACTGGTGATCATGCGCAAGGGATAATACATTTTGTCGAAAGGCTGTAGGAATCACTATTTGATAAACAGCATTCCAATCTCCACCCGCGTCAACATGGGATTTCCATTTACGCATGAGGAGATTACCATCAATGAAGTAAGCCACATTCTTCATCTTTACATCTTCCAATGAGACAACACTATAAAACCATTTAGCAAGCTTGTTGTCAACCTTTTGGTTAGCAATCAGCTGCTCACGAGTGACTGGTAACTGTATTGCATCAGCAATAAGTTCAACGTTCTTTGATTCTTTCCTGGGCTGTTTGTCAGAGGTGATCAGCTTCTCAGAGGTATCACACAATCCATCCTCTTGATCAACCTCTTTGAACAGAACAGTGTTCGACAAATCTATCACGTCACCCTCTTGTCGTGCCTGAGCACGAGTGACAGCACAAGCGGGGAACACATGTGGATAACTCTGTGCCAGCTCATTCGAGAGAGAGTGGTCACTTTTATCCAATACTTCCAATACGGGTACCACCTTTCCTCCGGCAATATCGTTACCCATTATAAAGGTCATACCTTTCCCTGGTAACTTAGGACGTACCCCCACTCTGAATATTCCACTGATTAACTCAGAGTGTACTTTCACAAAGTGCAATGGCACTGGGACAAAACCCATTTCAATACCCTGCACTAACACACTGGAACCACAGTATGTATCGTCAGATAAGGGCAACACATCAGACAATATAAATGACTGCGCCGCACCAGTATCTCTAAGGATTTTAACTGGACGCTGAGACGCTTCGTCATTCGTTAGGGACACAAACCCCTTGAAAATGAATGGTTCATAACTGCGGTCGGGGACTGAGACTTTCAAACTGCAGTTACCCTGAAGCACCTGTTTTGTTGCAGACCTTACAACCGTACGAATTAGACCAACACCTGTTGGCAGCTTGGCACGAAGAGGCATCCCTTGTTTGCGTTTAAGCATGAAGCAATCATTAATCACATGTCCCACTTTATGACAATAGAAACAGGGACGCTCATTCTTCTGGCGTGCTTGATATACTACCGCTGGCCGACTAGGGCTAAAGGTAGGAAACTCAGTGGCTCTACTCTCAGTATGAGCCGAAAACACTCGTGCGTCAACACAAACTCGTCTGCCAACACAGACACTTCTGCCAGGGAGGATACTTTCTGTTCGTTTAAGTAAACTACAAGGCGTTCGGGTAAGCAATTTTTAAACTCTTCCAACAAGATTAACTCCCGGAGAGAGTTGAAATCAGTTACCTTACTAGCAGCATGCCATTTATCAAACAGATTTCCCTTGTCTCTAGCAAATTCCACATAAGTCTTACTAGAAGACTTTCTATGAGACCTAAATCTCTGTCGGTATGCCTCAGGCACAAGCTCATAGGCACGAAGAACAGTAGCTTTGACCACTTCATAATTCAAACTGTCCTCCAGAGGTAGCGCTGACAAAACCTCTTGGTTTTAACCAACCTCAGTTAATTTACACTGAAGTAATAGGCACCATACCTCTTCAGGCCATTTCAATGCTACGGCTATACGCTCAAATACACAAAAATAGGAGTCAACCTCTGACTCTCTGAACAAAGGTACTAAGGCAATCTGCCTACTAATGTCAAACGTGTTTGAGGACACAGCAGGTGAGGATGACTCACTAACAGTGACAGCAGGACCGGAGGCTAGCCTCACTGTCTCTGCCTCCAGTTCCATCTGGCGCATTTTAAACGTCATCTGCCGCAGTTCTTTATCTGCCTCAATTTTACACATCTCCAAATCGAAATGCCGTTGTTCTCTTTCTGCCTCAATTTTACACATCTCCACTGTGCTAAACTGTGCTAAACAGACATCCCTCCTGGCATCACCGTTTGACAGTGGGGAGAGTGGATCGAAACGGGGCAATGTGGCTGGAGCTTTAGCCTCGCCCTCATTCTCAGACACTAATGGGCTTACAGGAGCAGCAACATCCCCTACAGGGGTAGTAGGCTCAGGCAGCGGTAACACAAGCACCTGCTCTTCCAACAATACATTTAACACTAGCTGTTTAACCTCCGCCTTAGCTACATTCTGTGGAATCGATACTGAATAATGGTCAGCCACGGTCATTAAGTCAACTCTACGACATTTGTCAAAAACCTCCCACGAAGGGTTATCCAAAAAGGATTTCAAATCAAAAGTCGCCATCTTAAACTACTTCACAAGAGCCAAAGAAAACAGCAAACACTAATGCTACAGCAGCTATGACGCTCAACACTGAACTATACCACTACAACAATCTACATGAGCGGCATGGGTGTCAGTTATGACAGATCCCGGATGAGCCCCCACTTATGTTACAAATCCCTTTTGGCCCGACAGTCTAGGGGGGATGGTAATGAGACCCGTAACATAACTCATGCAAATTATAATAGTGACAAAGTAAAAGTGTGAACGAAATAACCAGGACAACTGAAATCTACCGTCAAACTCAAGGTTTATTTGAAAACACACGGTAATGGGGGGAGCAGGAAAAGGGGCTGAGCTGGACCCAAGGAAAGAAACAATAAGTATTCAAAAACACCCCTAAGCTAGACTAGCCTACTTTAACAACAGCTAACTAACTAACCAAAAATACAGTGGGTAGTCCGCCCAGTTCTAACTAGTGTATTTAACAAAGTCTACCTACGAGTAGTGTATGCCCATGGGCGACTTGTCTTGGTTTCCCCTTTTCCCACCAGCAATCAAACACAAACACCATAACCAAAAACAATACTCACAGGTGATGACAAAGTGCTATGGAGGTGCTCAAACAAAAAAGAGGTTAATACACAAAGAGAGAGTGAAACACAGAGACCTACAGACATGGCATTTACAGAGAGACTGAGCTCTAGAGTAAACAACTGATGGGGTTTTTAAACCAAGGGAAAGGAACTGTGATAGGGTAGGAAACAGGAGGAGGTGTGTCTTCTGATTGATGATTGGATTGGTGACTGATTGGGCAGTGATGATTTTCACCTGTGAGGGGAGAAGGAGAGAAAAGAACACAGGATACACACACACAGGATACACACACAGGATAATGGTATCCGTAACAAGGCCGTCTCGTCATTGTTGGTAATCAAGCCTACCACTGTTGTGTCGTCCGCAAACTTGATGATTGAGTTGGAGGCGTGCGTGGCCACGCAGTTGTGGGTGAACAGGGAGTACAGGAGAGGGCTCAGAACGCACCCTTGTGGGGCTCCAGTGTTGAGGATCAGCGGGGTGGAGATGTTGTTACCTACCCTCACCACCTGGGGGCGGCCCGTCAGGAAGTCCAGTACCCAGTTGCACAGGGCGGGGTCGAGACCCAGGGTCTCGAGCTTGATGACGAGTTTGGAGGGTACTATGGTCTTAAATGCTGAGCTGTAGTCGATGAACAGCATTCTCACATAGGTATTCCTCTTGTCCAGATGGGTTAGGGCAGTGTGCAGGGTGGTTGAGATTGCATCGTCTGTGGACCTATTTGGGCGGTAAGCAAATTGGAGTGGGTCTAGGGTGTCAGGTAGGGTGGAAGTGATATGGTCCTTGACTAGTCTCTCAAAGCACTTCATGATGACGGAAGTGAGTGCTACGGGGCGGTAGTCGTTTAGCTCAGTTACCTTAGCTTAAATGATATATTGCCAACATTTTTTTAGATTGATCATATTTGTTTCGTTACAATATAGTAATTAGAAGAATCTCCCTGCTTGTGCTTTGATTTCTGTCTTGTTTTTTATTCCTCTAGTCTATAGCACCACTGGCAGGTCTGGAATGAGTGCCAGTACATGTTTGTAATACACAGAATTAAACATTGCCATTCTGTTTTAATGAACCACTTGTTGTAAGGGAATTGATTCTGAGGACCAGTGGAGCCACACAGAAGATAACAGAACATTCTTTAATCTAGCTCTGTCCCAGTTCACACTTGACCAGATGGAGATGTTGTTTTTTATCTTTGTAAGGAGAAAAAAATCTCTTTAAAAATGAATACATTATTTACACCCACCACTGACTTACTGGCCTGGCGTGTTAAATCAAGTCCACAGCAGGCTCTTTGCTGAGTCCGTCTTAATGACTTCTAAAGCATATGCTTTTTAAATCTTCTTTTTTTTGCCTGCTTCTGCTGCTGCGGCTCTGGGCTTTTTTCCCTTTATTAAACCATACACGCAAGAACGGTACATATGCACGCAAACATACACACACACACACACACACACACACACACACACACACACACACAGACACACACACACACACACACACACAGACACACACACACACACACAGACACACACACACACACACAGACACACACACACACACACACACACACACACACACACACACACACACACACAGACACACACACACACACACAGACACACACACACACACACACACACACACACACACACACACACACAGACACACACACACACACACACACACACACACACACACACACAGACACACACACACACACACACACACACACACACACACACACACACACACACACAGACACACACACACACACACACACACACACACACACACACACACACTCACACACACATGGAACTGCCCTGAATGACTGTATTACACTGTGTCATTTCCACAGAGGCCAGTGATTAGAGGGGAGCAGGTCCTCCACTGGCCTGATTAGATCTAGGAAAGTAGACCGAATGACCCCCCCCCCCCCCCCCCCCCCCCCCCCCCCCCCCCTCTGGGAATAAGAGGAGAGGTCGAAGGAGGCAGCAGAAGAGGGGAGAGAGGGGGCCTGACCCAAGGTAGTCTACAGAGCAGCTGCTTTCATTGTCAACATCCCCCAGATAACATCAGCAGAGAGAGGCCAGCAGGTAACTGTTTTACATGGTGTCATCTGGGGTGGGCCACACTGGGCTGGCCGGTTACCACCTGAGATTTATGAAAATGGGAGTGATAAAAGAACAAGGGGCTCTGGGCCAGGCAGGGGAGAGGTAATAATTCAATGAGCTGTCTTTATCCATGGCTCCATACCAACAATAGATGGATCTCTAAAATGAATGCTCCCGCCACTTTGCCATCAATTAGCAAACAAGCCCAATTGTTTGATTGTCTCTGAGGGAAGAAAAATAAAATGCATTTGATACAGGACAATCAGAGGAGCAGGTGAGCAGAGAGATAAGTTTCCAGGTCATTGTTCAGGCGACAAGGGGGAGGAAGGAACAGGTCGGACTCTGGGTGAATTCAATCAATTGATGCTGTTTCAAATGATCCTGTTGTGCGAGTATGCTGTCCCCTGTGTCATAGGAGATAGTCAGTGTTCAAATGGATGTTGCTTGCCAACATGCTCAGTGTATGTGATTTTTTGATTAAAAATCTGATTTATGCTGTTTATACAATATAATAACTTTATATACATATTTGTACATTATATTTACATTTAGAATTAATCCAAATTATATATAAAATCTGTACATTTCTACTGCAAATGGATAAAACTAAAGCCTATGGCATGTGGTGTGGATAGATTCTCTCCACTCAATAACAGCAGTGATCCTTACAGATGTTCCATCAATCCGACATGCATGGCAAGTGTATGTTTTTGTGTTAAGAGGATATGTTTAATTCAACCAGAGAATAATTATTGAAAATACTTGGCTGCAATCCTAATCTGTGGGTCCAATCTGATCATGAGCCTTAGTGAGATTAGATCTATCCCCACATTTTCCATCCATCCATCTGCTTCAAGACATCACCCAAGAAATACACATTTTCTTTAGTAGGGAGAAAACAACAGAATTAGGGCCCTGGCCGCGGTATTAGCGTGAGTGTTTACCAAATCAGCGTGGATTAGATAGAAAGCCCCCACCCTGGCACAGGAGCATGGTTACACAAAAGGACAGAACAACACTACATTCCTAAAGTTCCTTGACCCAGACCCCTCCACCCTCCACCATCCCACCCCCTCCACCCCCATTTCCATTACCCGAGCCTATGACTTTATATGCAATCAGCCTGTATATTGCTTGGATGCATTCTAAAAACCACAGCAACAAATTTGGGTCTCAAATTGACAGAGGAATGAATCAAAGGGATGATAAAAGGGGTGACATCATCAGACGTAGCCTTGATCCAGCTGGAAAGCCTTCCTTCGTTCGTCGGTCGGGGACATAGGAGATGGATCCCCTGGGTTTTTTCGTCCCGTTGTTAGTTTTTTTATGAGGCAGGAATGGAATGGCAGGTGCCCCTCTGTACCCCTTTGTCTCTTGGCATCTTGTGGCAGCGGTCCTCATCAGGGGAAAGAGATGCTTTGAGAGCTTACATTAGAGGCTTCCGACACCATGCCTGGGCTCAAATAGTATTTGTTTTCTTTCAAATACTTAAAATGTTTGATTGAGCCTGTCTGGAGTGCCAAGTAGTCAGGGTTTGCATCTTTGTGGCCATTCCATTGGTCCCATTGCATTAGGTAAGCTTAATTAAGTTCAGATAAAGTATTTTACATTTCAAATAGAATTTGAATCCAGCTCTAGTGGCAGACAGCTGCATTAAAGGCATCTTGTGGATGAGGTTGGTCACGTCAGGAGATTCATTAAATTCTGTGTGTCAGGCCTGTTTCCAGCCTCCAGCCTGCCACCACTTAGCCTCTGACTGAAGATGCAGGTCACCTGTAATAAACACTAAAGATGGGACTGGGAGGAGTGTGGGGGCAGTCGGGGAGAGTGGTCTACTCTAGGACCAAGTAGGAGGTTGGAAGGAGGGGAGAGTCACGAGAGACTTTGAGAAGTCCATTTAGAAGGGCATCAGTGGAGAGATACTTCTTTGTTTGGTGTTTATGTATTCATGGTAAAACCATTGTTTTTTTAGTTGCTGTTAGATGCCACAAATCATATTTCTTAGTTTCCCCAAAGTGTATTTCTAACTTCCCTAAAATGGTATTTCTTATTTTCCCCAAAGTATATTTCTTAGTTTCCTAAAATCATATTTATTTGTTTCATCAAAGTATGTTTCAAAATGTGTTGTGAATATTTAATATTACATATTTATATAATAACTCCTTTAGCTTTTGTCATATTTTAGACACCACCATTGTCCATCCTATAGTACACTTCAGTAGGAAGTACAGTATCTCTCCAGTCAGTCAGTTCATATGAGCCTGTCTTCTCCCCAGACATGTTCATGTATTCTGCTCTGATAGGTCCTGACAGGAGGCTACTCTTACATCACCCAGACACAGTCTGCATGGCGGGGAACATGTCCGCCCATGGCATTTGGGGATTTGATGATATAGTTACACATGTTCACATATGTCTGGGGGAATTAAGACACTTTACTGCCATTTGGGCTGATGTCTTATTTAACCTCATGGTATTTACGACCTAGCTCTATCTGTCTGCAGCTCAGTGTTTCTGCTTCACACTTTGGCTTATTTCATTTCTCACTTTGCGTTTCGCAGCAGCACATCCCAATAAATCACCAAATGGCTCCTCTGTCTGCCCAACAACTCACTTTCAGTCCTGCTTGTTTTAGCCCTCTTGCTTTTAATGAGCATGACCAATTGGATATGTGCTATTGGCAACTGCATAGCTCCTCCAGTACAGCGAGCCATTGTGCATTAGAGTAGCAGGGGACCAGGAAAGGGACGGCTGCATGGACTGTCTCCGGATTTCTAGTTTTTAGTATGTGTGACGTTCTGTAAATACGGTTCATATGGCTCCCTATCAGCCTGTGGCGTCATATGTAGCCCTATGTCATGTGTACTGTATGTTCTGTACTGTGTATGTGATTATATGTGCATAAGGTGTCAGTGTGTATGTGTGCTTACACAGCCAAGTGAATGTAGAATATGTTTTATGTTACAGTTCAGCAGGGAGGAAGTATCCTATACAGTCTCGTTACATCACCCATGGAGGTTATTGCAATCAGACACACCACCAGCAGGAAATTGCATAAGAACTGTCGTTCATTTCAGTGGAATATTATGTTTGTTGTTCTCTCTGGTTTTTGAAATGTTGAGGATGTACATGTAATATTGATGTGAAATGTGTTGGGGCTACCCTCTGGCTTAATAGTGAACTTGCCAAGGTATTTCTGTTCGTGCCTCAGAGCATTTTCTGAGATGAGTATCTGAGATAGGCATCAGGAATAGAACGCTACTGTATTTTTGAGGTGACAAAAATGTCATTGAGTAAAGAAATGTTTTCCTTTGAGACAGTTGTGATTGACCAGTATTCAGGTTTGTGGTGAAATGTGAAAATGAAGCAGGGGTTTAGCTCTCCGTTTACACAAAGACTTTTCAAGAATGTTTACAATTTCATGCATGAAGTGTGTTGCATTTTATTTGATGCGAGCATAATTCAAGCTTGCTCCAGATGGATATTTTTGTCTCTTTGAAGATGAAAGAAGAGCTATAAATCTGAGTACAATAACACAAGAGATAAAATTCTGCTATCACTATCAATATGTTCAGTCAACAATACCCAAGACCTTATAGATAACCACATTATCCACATCTCAAGAAGCTCTTTAAGTGATTCTTTATTAAGGAGTCTTTAGTAACTTGAAGTACTACTGCTGTGTTTCTCTACAGCTTCACTAACTTGGTCTGTAACTCCACTGAGGGGATGTTTCTGGTGACCTGGCCTAGTTCAACTGTTTCTATATTCATCCAGAGACCATTTTATCCATCAGCTCCTTTAAACACTCCCTCTCTGTGGGAGATTGTGGTCCAATTATCCGGCTGAATCTCACTGCAGGTATCCAAATGTCAGCCGTCCCCTGTGTTATTTCTTTGTGCTACTGTATCTGCATTGTGGATGCAGTAATTAGTACCTGTGGGACGTTGTCTGAGTGATCAGAGGGCTCAGGGTAAGCATGGCCTCCATTACGGCTCTGCAGTTGCAGCGTTCAGGCTTGGATCTTCTGTGCGACTGTGAGAGAGGCCTTGCATTCACCTCGCATGGATCAAACATGGAGGTGTCATCGGTGCGCAGGTATGGAGGCAGGGGCAGCTGATGCATTAGGGAGGGTCTCAGTGTTCTCACAACCTGGAAATGGAGACTGTTCTAAATGTACATTCACAAGCCTTGGTACAGAATAGAGAATTAGCTGATAGTTTTAAAACTTTTCAAATGAAATTACTGTGATGCCACTTGCAAATAATTAGACTATGTCAGTGTAGGAAGATTTTACTTAATTTGAGACTTTTTTATTATTGTATATTAGCACATTCAGTTTAGTATCTTTTGTATCACCAGTCTCACAATACATGATTTTGATAGATCCCATGCCACACAATGTGTCTTATGTTCATCTTGGTTCTGTAAATTACGTAGGGAAGACTAATAAACCACAAAAAAGGGAATCGACTGATGAGGCCTCTCAGTTCAATGTCCCCTGTTTGATATAAGAGCTGTTCTATGCTAAAGCACTCTCTGCTCGTTTTTCCTCTCTCCTCTTTGTCACTTAAAGAATGCATGGCGTCTGTGGATTAATTAAGGCCCAAACATTAAATATTGATTGATGCATTATCAGTGGCTCACAGTCGCCTCCTCTCAGATTGATTTCCCACGTGATTTATTGTCATATTTGCAGAGTCATTTCACTTGATAACAAAGAGAAATTGCCTTGCAACCTCAGTTACCCCCCTCCGCCTCCACCACCCCCCACTACCATTAGCCCCCACATTCACAGTCTCTGGTCTCCCTCTGTATCGCTCTTTCTCTCTCTCCCCTGATTGTCTTTTGCTCTTTCTCTTTATTTCCCCTTCTCTCACTTTCGCTCCATCTTTTTTGTCAACCTTTTGTCAATCTCCTACCACTTCGCGGCTGAGCCATTGTTGCTCCTAGATGTTTCCACTTCCCCATATCAGCACTTACAGTTGATTGGGGCAGCTCTAGCAGGTCAGAAATTTGACAAACTGACTTCTTGTAAAGGTGGCATCCTATGACCATGCCACGTTGAAAGTCACTGAGCTCTTCAGTAAGGCCATTTTACTGCCAATGTTTGTCTATGGAGATTGCATGGCTGTGTGCTGGATTGTACACCTGTCAGCAGTGGGTGTGGCTGAAATAATCAACTCATTTGAAGGTACGTCCACCTACTTTTGTATATATATAGTGTATGTCCGCACACTAGCACTTCTGATAGCATTATCTACTGAGTAATGATTGACACGTGTTAACCATGATGCAATGTAGTAGCCAAACCATTAAACACTTTCTCTCCCCAGAGAGCTGGAAGTCCGGGATCTGGGTCCAGGGACCATAGCTTCAGCGTGAGTATGTTATAACACAATCCTCTTGACTTTTGATGTAATATTAATATGCCAAACAGTATTTATGATTTGTGCCTACCCCATGTCAGCTGTGAACTACATTACTTTGCAGAGGAGGAGTCTGATTTATGAGCTTATGAGCCCCATGTATTCACATGATCATTTATACAGCTGATATTTACTGCCAGCTCTCTGGCTGAGGTCCTGATTTCTCTTTAACACACAGATTTGATTTGATACAGAACTGTGCTTCTCCCGACTTTTACCCGTGTCAACCTTTGATCCTTCTTTATTTTTCCCAAATTGACAAACCTGAGGTGATCCTCTGATCTTGTTAAGTATGTACTACTATACATGTATGTCATTTCAGAATAATTGATTGGATTTATATAGCACTATTCTACCAACTGAGGTACTCAAAGAGCTTTACAGTAGTAGGGGGAAACTCACCTCATTAACCACTGTATGTTCACATATTGTGTTTGTGTTTACGCCTTTCATCATTCAATTAAAGAATGAATCTTCTCAACACAATTTGACAAATAAACAGAATGCTCCCACGATAACTGTTAAGCACATTACTGTATGTAGACACATTTCAGAGGTTTTCAAATCAAATAAATGGGTTTACTTCATGTGAAGTTAGAAACCATTCACTGTCAATCCAATTATCTTGTCTGTTATGTTGGTATAATCCAAACGCTATTTCTGTACCTGCATTATGTAAGGCATTAGGATGCCTTCCTTAATTTGCTAATTCATTGTTATCCTGTTGATTTGTACCTTGTCCTAAACAGAAAAATGCTTTGTGTACATAACTTTAGGACTACCATTGATATTTTTAGAGTCTACTCTAATCAACTTATTATTTGAGGAGGAGGGTTGGACAAATGTAATTTTCCTGATAGCAATTGAATTTGGGGAAATGTAATTATGAGACAGACAGGGTGTGAGTAACACCAGTGTTGAGGTGTGGGAATATGAAGTGTAACAAGCTCCTCGTCTCCAACCTAGTACACCCTAACAAGGCCTGGGAGTATGAAGTGTAACAAGCTCCTCGTCTCCAACCTAGTACACCCTAACAAGGCCTGGGAGTATGAAGTGTAACAAGCTCCTCGTCTCCAACCTAGTACACCCTAACAAGGCCTGGGAGTATGAAGTGTAACAAGCTCCTCGTCTCCAACCTAGTACACCCTAACAAGGCCTGGGAGTATGAAGTGTAACAAGCTCCTCGTCTCCAACCTAGTACACCCTAACAAGGCCTGGGAGTATGAAGTGTAACAAGCTCCTCGTCTCCAACCTAGTACACCCTAACAAGGCCTGGGAGTATGAAGTGTAACAAGCTCCTCGTCTCCAACCTAGTACACCCTAACAAGGCCTGGGAGTATGAAGTGTAACAAGCTCCTCGTCTCCAACCTAGTACCCCCTAACAAGGCCTGGGAGTATGAAGTGTAACAAGCTCCTCGTCTCCAACCTAGTACACCCTAACAAGGCCTGGGAGTATGAAGTGTAACAAGCTCCTCGTCTCCAACCTAGTACACCCTAACAAGGCCTGGGAGTATGAAGTGTAACAAGCTCCTCGTCTCCAACCTAGTACACCCTAACAAGGCCTGGGAGTATGAAGTGTAACAAGCTCCTCGTCTCCAACCTAGTACACCCTAACAAGGCCTGGGAGTATGAAGTGAAACAAGCTCCTCGTCTCCAACCTAGTACACCCTAACAAGACCTGGTCCCCAAACTGTTTCCTGTACTCCTTCTGTATCTCCTTCTGTTTTAGTCTATTTTGAATAGATTTACCAATTGAGACCAGATTTTGTTTTCACCAAGTCATGCAGCCTCTATTTGGTGCGCTTGGTGATGAATTCATTAACAATTAAGATACGTGTAGCTTTTCCTTTTGTACTTGACATCCATGATCAGTGATAACTGGAAGGAAATTATACAATTAACCCTAATTAAGTCACAGTAATATTCATGTAACTACCTAAAGATTAGAGATGAGACATGTTCATGTACATTATTGTACAAGGTCTTTGTAATGTCTGGAAACAGCTAATTAAGACCACATTTGCTAATTGTTAATTTGTATTATTCAGATCGGCCTGTCGTGATACTTCAAAGTGCTATAATTCATCATGGAGTCCTCCGTTCATCTCTGTCAGAAGAGCAGCGTGTCTCACTGTGTGGCTGAAAATGAAATGTGCGTATTTCACATCAATCACGCTGTAGGTGGATAGTGATGACACAGGGGAGAGTCATGTTCACTTGGTTTACAGCAGAAGTAGAGCTGTTTGGTGCCAGTGGCTCAGTCTGCACTGTGGCCGTTATGAGCACTGGGCTGAATGTCAGACTCAGGAGTGTAATGCTCTGTATAAAACCCTCTGTAGATTCAACGGGTGGATCTCAATACACTTTCATGGATTCTGGCATCATGTCTTTTCCCTCCTCTCCTACAAATAGGTGAAGGTTTTGGATAAAGTTGGATAAGCTTTCAAGATATTTATTTCAGACCATCTGCCATATAGAAACGGTCCTCTGCTACTTCGCCTGTTATCTAGTCCCAGGCTATTCTCTTCTCCATACTTCAGTAAAGAGGGTTCGATACACTTCCAGTCCAGTCTGTTCCCTGGCCCTGCCTGTATTGGATTCAGCCCCTACCTATTGTCTTATTGATCACAAATGAAACAGTGAACTGATCAATACAGTCTTAATGCGAGTTTGTTGTTCAATCACTTGCCATTTAAATCACCCGCATCACCCCCAATGAGCCATCTGTTTTCTGTCATACATTGCACATGTTCCAACATTTTGCTTTGCTATTTTGGGGAGGAGCCTGCAACTCCCAGCTATCATCATAAATACCTAACCTCACTATGACTGTTGTTCAGTGCCATGTGTTATCTACACCTATAAGAATGCCCTGCTTTGTCCCTTTACTACCTTTTACACAATGTTGAAGAATAGTATTTTTATTTCGCCACCAATACTTATGGAGGCTATTCTTAAATGAGGTTTCATGAATGTCACAAATGAAACCAAAGGGCAGCCCCATTGATTGTGCAGGTAATTAAGATGTAAATGTGACTTGTGGGCTGGATGGTGGCTGGTGAGGGAGACAGTGTGGAGCTAGCCATCACACCTGCGCTAATAGCAGTGTGCTGTTAACATCACCAGGGGTCTGACTGGCACATGGTCTGCTGCATTATCAATGTTTGGAGTGGAGTGATGCGCTTGGCTCTTAAATATAGGGCCTGTACTTAATACATGGTGTGTGTTTTTTACCGTGGTGGGGTTGGAGGAGTGTAAGGGTGCAAGGTAAAGATAGTACCTTGATAGTCAGTCGGTTCTCAGCTGAGCCACCTGGTTGAATAAAGGCTACATTATAAAATCAAATTATATACAATTGTAGTGTTATGTTGCTTTCCATGTTAGCAATGCTTAGTTAAATTATCATTTGAAATGGTACTATTTATTATTTAACATTCTTAAATTGTTCAATGAAATATGAATTTGCTTATGATAGTTAGCATAAATGTATGCATCCAACCCCAATTTTCGACTGCAGAAATCAAACTATTCAGGAGATGGAGGCCTGTGTGTGTGTGTGTGTGTGTGTGTGTGTGTGTGTGTGTGTGTGTGTGTGTGTGCGCACGCGTGTGCCCACAACCCTCTGGCAGTGATGTCTAGTAGGTACTCTCACGTTCCCGTTTAGCTCCAGTGCCAGGCTGGAGGCTGTGAATGACGGGGCCAGGGGGAACCGAGGGGGGCCAGGGGGATCCGAGGGGGTGCCAGGCTGGCACGTCCTGGGAGATGTTTGTCAGGAGATGTCCCTCCCTCCAGCATGTTTACACTCACAGGGCTGTTACTGGGCTGGCTGGGGGGAAGCTAAACTGTGAGAGCAGCCGTCTTGTGAAAGCCAGGGCTCTTTCTGTGAATATTAACGAGAGAGTAGAGCAGAGAAAAGCAGAACTATCTGGACAAAACAAAGCTGGGTTTTGAGTTTTAGTGGGATAATAGCCCAGGCTCTTTCACAGCAGAACCCAGGGCACTCTGGGAGAGAGGGGAGAGACACTGAATGGGAGAGGAAGTCATAAAAAAAGCAAACCACTTTGAAAAGAGACCTGTGTGAGTGTACTTGTGTGCATGTGCGTATGTCGTTGTTGTTGTAAGAGAAGGTTTTTGGTTTTTTCAGACATTAGAGTGAGACAGAATTAACGTAGCTAGCTATGACATCATAAAAGGGGAGGGTGAATCACCCTGGTCATGAAAAGGTAAGGAGATCCACGCTATGCTCTTTGCCAGACACTGAGGGGAATCGAAGCAACACAGACAGACAGACAAGACAGCCAGGCCAAAAAGCTGGGAGGTGACTCAGATTAGAGGGCAGAGAGAGTCTGCAGACTGCAGCTCTGCTCTGTCTGACACACTGCCTGAGTAGGGCTGAGGAGCGAGAGAGAGATATCGAGAGGCAGAAAAAGTTGGGGGAGAGAGAGACTGGGAGAGAGTGAAAGAGTGAGGAAGAGAGGTGGAGAGAGAGAGATGGCACTGCTGTAGCGTCACTGAATAAACTCACACATCCCTCTAGCTAGTGAGTGTGGTAGTCATTGGGAAAGAGAGGGAGCTCTCTGAAGTCCCACATCCGACTGTGCTTCAGCTAGTGGGCTTATTGAGTATGACACATTAACCCCTGGGCATCTTCTCCTTCTTTCACAGTGCCAAATACAGTAATACTGTAGACACGATGAGGAATGAAATGCTCAATTCTAATCATAACACGTTTTCCTGAATGCGTTTGTCAGAGATGATCTGCCAGCAAGGTTGGGGTCAGTTCCATTTCAATTGTAATTTTTTGTTTATTTCCTGAATTGACGGAATTTAAATGGAATTGACCCCAACCTTGTCTGCTAGTTGTTATTGCTCTGCAGACATTCCCTTGGTGTAGTCTACACTCAGTGCTTTACGGCGTGGTCCCTATGAAATAAAATAACAGACGGATTTACAAAGAAGGACCTCTACTACTCCTCACTTTACTTTTCCAGACAGTGACACATTTCAACCACCATAACCTCAGTTCAGTATAATGTGTGTTTGTGCTTGTTTTAAAGAACAATTAAAATGGAAAGGCTTTCAAAATAAGGCATTATTTTCTTTATAGGGGCAGAGGGAAACATGAATGATGTAGAGAACATCTTGAAATACTCATCTGATATATCTCACGCCACTTTGGCCCAGCATGGAGATAGCATGGCAACTGTTGTCCACCCAAGTAAATTGGGATCATTATGCCAACCACGAGAAAGAACACTCTGAACCTGAAATACTGTAATACTTTAGTACTGTTAAACATTATTGCAAGGGCCAACAAATGACAGTACAGCTTTAAGATAACACCATATGAACTAGAATAAGAACACAATTGAAGACAGGGCAAAATTATGTGACGGAAGATTTGCAGTTCTCTTTGTTGCTATTTTTTTGTGTGATGTACTTACAGTAATGTTAAAGCCTCATACCTCATAGGACCCTCAAACCTCATAACTCCTCAAGGTGTCTAGAGTAAATATACTGAAGGCAGCTTTCTGTCACAGATATACAGTAGTCCCCGGGTGTACCACTACACCAGCTCTACTTCCCCAAGAGTGCCAGGCAGGGGGGGCTGGGATAGTGTAGTGGTACACCCGACCTCCCCTCCCATCCCTCTCCTTTGGCTCCAGGCAAGTCAGGGACAAGCGTGAGATCAATAGCCCCTGTTTGCCCGCAGCAACTCCATTTCTCAGCCGGGACACTGATGCTAACTATCAATAGCAATAAGGGTCTGTCTGAGACAGAGTTAAAGCGCTGGCCAACCAGCATGGCTGTCTGACGGTGGCTGATAAACATCTTGTGACCAGGACTGCTACAAATAAACCACTTGATATGTTTGAACTTTTCAGGGTTATTTATTGCGAGGACATATGGTTTTTGTGGTGTTCACTGACTTGCTCGCTCTCCCTCCATTTTGTTACGTGCATGCATGGCCTTTTGTGGGGTAGTAAGTTATACTGCCTGTTTGGTTGGGTCACCCGAAGAAACGCCATGTTTAATGTTCGCGAGTGTATGTGGTGTTGTAGGGATCATTTCAAGTGTAATTTAGATTTTTTTTCTTCTAGGGTCTTAAAAATACATAAACACTCAGCTTTTTTGGGGATGTCTGTGATTTCTTCAAGATGTTTAAAGTGTTTGGTCCTCCTCTAACTCCCATGTCTGAAGGGATGTGTGTCCGTGTAATTCTGACTCCAGTGAAACATTTAACAAACTAAGCATCTCTGTTTCCAAGTATAATTTGTCAAAGTCATATGAAAGCAGAATCTGTTTTAAAAGAATATGAAGGATTCCAGAATTAGAATCTTGGTGGTATTCAGAGTGCCAAGGTGTTTATCATTATTCCAACTCAAGCGAGTGGGTTTCATCAAATACAATCAAGTGAATTTGTATCATAACTATGGAGAGTATTTGATGATTGTATCTCTGGGAATGACTGTTTATCTATTGAGAAAACACTCTGGGTCTCTTCGGGGTTTGGTTGAACTAATGAGAAACAGACATTGAGGTCCAGTGTATGGATTTTATACAAATACTTAAAAAAAATCAAATATCTACTATCCTAAATGTATTTATCACATAAGATTGTTAAATAGAGTAAAACCCACTTATCAAGTGTTGAGCACACAAATACCACTTCCTGCAAAATAACACACAACAATACTCTAAATCTTACTTCAATCAAAAGAAGCAAATAATTCCATTCAAATAGCCTTATGTGTTATTAAACCCAACCTGGGATTTGAGCATGTATGAACAATTTTACAAACCCCAACCCACAGTGTCCTGTTTTTTGGTGCTGAAAGGAGCTCTCACTCCCCCACTAACATCCTGAAGCCTGTATGTATACTCTAGCTAAGTGTCTCATGGCTGTAAATACAAGATCAACTGTTGGCTCTCTGCTCTCACACCTCACTCCTAGGTCAGATACTTATTAATCTACCCACAGCTCTCAGCACTAGTACCTGGACAACAGCTAACCTGACAACACACACACACAAAATGGAGAAACAGGGTGCTGGAGAGTGATGACCTCTGGCACCACTGTGACACTTGTGAATGTTTGCTTGTTTTTTTCTCAAACAAGCCAGACCTGAAAGGAGAGACTGTAACTCCAACTAAGATCATGTAAACACAAACAAGTTCCTATTGATATGGAGTAATGCTCCAGGAAGTTGTGGATGGCAACAATGGGGAGACACAATCTGTGGGACAAGTGTAGCAGGGCTGCTAGGGGACAATAGAAGAGGTCTGATCTCTTAATTAATGGACATCGTTCTCTGCAGCATGAGGCAGGTACTGAATTTGAATGCAGACAAAGGTTTCCCTGCAAAATGGCACATTGTGTTGTCTTATATAGAGTTTTAAACGCGGGAGAATTTGACAGAAAATATGATTGTATTTTTATTTTTAAGTGGGTTGTGAGTTATTTTGCTGTTATTGCTGATGGAAACTTGATACATCACAAAAATCAAGATGATTGACAGGATGTTAACTTACTTATAAATAAATGTTGTCAGAATATTATTTTGTCAAAATATGTATTGAAATTATTTTAACAACTAAGGACATAATATAATATGTAATATCCACAGTTATGTTATCTTGGGGGTTTTGTATCGAATATATAGTTATATAATACTCTAAACCTTTAGAAGTAACATAGGTCTACTTTAAATTCTAGAAGGTTAGCACATGGAAAATAAATGACTATGGCTTTGTGTAGCAGGCTGGTCTCTGCATGAAATCCCTTTAATCAAGACTTTAATCCGCATTAAGGATGGCAGTGTCATGAATGAGGCCATCCTCTGCTTGTCCAGTATTCATCTTGATCATGATTATTGTGAAATGCTTGCGTTTGAAATTAAAACACTAACTAATTGCTTATATCGTTTTAGGCCTACCATGCCGTGCATGTCATGTAAAGCACAGAAACTCAACTGAAATGTAAACATTCTAGTAAAGCAATATTCATGCTTTCAGCTGAGTATTGTCTTGTCCCATGTCAGTTGATAATGTGTTATTTGCTCGTTTATCTCCTATTGAAAGCCTCTTTATCCTCATGAGGCGCACAAGTGACTCCGAATAAATACCGGATCTTAAAATAGTCCGGTGTTCTTCAACTGTTCGCATGTAAATTAGGCCGATACAACGTAGGCCTACTGGGTAAGTAAATGCCTTGAGGAGTAAAATGAGCGGTAGCCTATACCCGGAAGACTACAGAGCGTTATCCGTTTTTTACAGATTGAAAATCCTCATAAATGTATCCGTGAAACAACTTGTCTAGTTTCTTTGCATTAATTAAATAATGTCGAGCTGTTTAGAGCTTTTATTATTCTGTTTTAGACTCCAGCCCACTAATGCATCTGACCTAGTTCAAAGTGTGATCCAACTAGTTGTAATTCTTTGAGCATCGTGTTTAGAAACCGACAGAACTGTGTGTGAATACTACATGTTGAATGCGGTTTTACACAAAAGCCCTCTATTACAGAGAGAGAGAGAGAGGGGGGGGGGGGGGGGTGATATTCGCAAGAGACTGATCTATGGGATCCACCAACAACACAGGTCTCGGGGTGCGGTGGAAATGCCCATTTTGCTTATGATATTCAATTATGCGGTCAAACGCTCTGTGTTTTCTGAGCAATGATCAATTATCGGATGTCAATGATAATAGTGAATGATGGTCCCACGCATCCCCCACTCTTATATGCTGCGTATCGATTGCGCGTGACAGAGAGTGAGTGCGCAATGAGTATGTGTGCGCAAAATACAGCCTCAGTCACTTTTCCTGTGTTGCAAAAATATTCTCCCAAACTCAAGAGAATAAATACTTGTTTCTTGAGTGAAACAACTAACATTTAATTTTTAATTGACTCAATCTTAATGTATACGCTATGTCTTACTCTAGTAGTACCCGCTTTATGACTATGATATAATTGATAATAATTTTGACATATTTTCATTATAAGCGAGAGATGTCCACCTAAACATTTGTTTCCAGTGCTGCCAATTAATTGCCCCTCTCAATGTGGGTGGGAGTGAGTTTCGGACAGCTTTTATTTAACCCCTACCCCCATCCCTCGCTTTCATTCCTACACTTATTTCAATTCAGACCCCCAAAATTCTTGTTGATTGTGTCATTCATCCCGCGATTGTTAACACAGTATAGTCCGACGGTCTGGGGTGAATCTCATTTAAAATGTCTCTCGCTCGGTTGGGCTGCAAATCACCCTGTTTACAATCTCACACCAACACTCACATCAATTAACTGCCCATTGATTTTTCCGCCCGGGACATTACAATATTGCAGACCTATTTTCTTGCGCCTCTTAGTTTTATCGCCGATATAATTATCAGCAAAGTTTCTTGCCCATGGGTATCAATACGAGTTGGCCTATTATTACCCTGTATGACATACAGGTATGTAATTGTATTCCATTTTTCTTATCATCTCTGTATGAATAGGCTTTATTTTTGTTGCATTATTTTATTCCTTGTTGTCTTATTTGTACCTTTTGAGATATTGAGGGATTGTAAACATAAAACTTTATTCTATAGACTATACTGTAAATGGCACTTCCAATATGAAAATATATAAAACACTATTTCAATTTTATAAAAATGTGAAACTAGGTATTACTTATTGATATTCTGTATTGACATATCAGTGTCCGCCAAAACACAAGTAGCTATCGCCAATATTTTTTCCCTGTCCCTTCCTCGGCCATTAATAAGTAAATAGGACTCGTCCTAAAAGATAGCTGAAACAAGAGAGGACTAGAGGACTAGCCTGCAGCAGCTCTTTAAATATTCAGTGAAAAATAATGGCATCCAAGCCATCACCTATAGTAACATTATTATCTTCATTTCTCAAAATCAGCCAGACTGATAGCTTCGTTTATCTTTTCCGCACAATAAATCTACAAGACACAGAGCAGCTCCTATGGGAACTCCTGCTCTCTTCAAACATTCCCAAGGATGACTCCAGGAGTCATCACGAATAGTGTATAATTTTAGAACTATGATTCTTAGAATTGTAATATTATTCTTTGTATTATTATTATAAAAAAATTACTAACGTACATACAATAGGTCATAAAATGGAGTTTGCTATTGGCTTCACATATTCAAAGCAATGGGTTACAATTAAATTATATTAATCAACACTTATTAGTTCTCTATGTTGAAAAAGTATACAATTATCGTTGTGTTTGGAGCAAAGATGAACGTATATTCAGTGTAACCTCTATAGTTTTAAATGTATATTATTCTACTGTTATTATTCTCTTTAAATCCACTTATTGAATAGCAACTGCTTTTGTCTTGCATACCAACTGCGCAATAAGGCTCTCATTTTTGTTACAGAACTGATGAAAATATAAACTTGACGTACAGCAAAATAAACATACATAGGCTACCCGTGACATGCTGGGCTACTGCAGGCTACAATTTGGACAAGACGCTGATTGTAGCGAGTTTCGCTAAACAGTCCAATCAACGTATGAAATGAAAACAACTCAATGTTTCAATGACGCGCAAGTTCGTGAAATGTATGCATGATGTGCTGAAGTAGCCTATGTATAGTAAACATCTATAAACAATACAAACATGTCCATGCCTTCGAAACAGAATCATACACTCTTTACTGTTCCCTCTACTGGTCAGTCACTCGCTCACGCTCACGCTCACAGACACACACACACACACACGCTTGCGAACCATGCATATGAGAGAGAGCGAAAGAGAGAGAGAGAGAGGTGAGCGAGAGATTGCACCTCCAACGGCTTATGATAGAGTAGCCCAGTGACCAATCACATCATAGGTGGGCCGGGCTCCACATTTCTCACAGTCCTACATGGGCCCTTAAAGTTTGTTTGTTCGCGGAATGCGGTGTGTGATGAAAACGTGTTACTAACCCCGTTCGGCGATAATCAAATGAATCTGATTGGGATATTCGATACATATCCTGGACTTCCAAGACACCTACAGTGTCATTACGCACGAGACTCCTATAGTCGATCTACGTTTTCCTCGCTGCATTGAGGCACCACTAACCAACGATTAGGTATCAGTGTTTCAACATACAAGATCTGAATTACAGCGACCTCAATGCAAATCTGAAAGGAGGATATGCACAGCAACAGCGACCAGAGTTGTGGAAAGTATTTGTATGTGAGATCACGGAGGTTTCAACGTGAGCGTCTCGTCAGTTCAAATTGACCTAACTCTGCTTGGTTTGATCGCTGCTTAGTCAATAGGAAAGATACCGTTCAGCGAATGGACTGAAGACTCTGACATTCCACTAGTAGCCAAGATAAGCTTTACGTAGCTACCAGCTGGTTGCTAAGAAGGGTTAAACTGTATCTAAAAGGAGTTGGAAAACCCAGCCTTTTCTTCCACACGGATCAACTCATTGGGTGGGAGCTGAGAGAGAGACAAGAGTCCCCAGCAAATCAGGACCTAATTGATTAAAGAGACTTAATTTGAATAGGGGGCTGGCGAGGTGCCAATAGCCTTTCAAGGAACCCCCGAATGATTAATCGCAAAGCATTATTGATAATCATAACAGGACACATGCGCGGTGGATGGACTCGATTTTCGTAATTTTGAGCAGATTTTTTAGTAATTTTTTATTCTTTCTTGGCTGATGTGTGAGCCAGCATGTCGCGGAGGAAACAAGCAAAGCCGCAACATTTCCAATCGGACCCTCATCTGGCTTTATCCGAGCACAATGGTAAGTTCTGGCAATGGATCGCTGTTATCCACACTACTATCTTTTATTATCTGCTTTTCAGATGTTTTTGTCATTTTAGGATTGTTTCTTTTTGGATAGGACGTCTTCCCCCTTTTCGAAGTTAGATTATTTATTTTTTTTATGAATCCATGCAATTTACTGTCTCAATCATTTTATGATAACTAGATATTTGCTATGTGTATAGGCCATCTACTTTATGATCAAACTATGGCCCGTGCCTTTTCTATATATCGCTCTAAGACACAGTCAAATACTTTTATTCTTGAAAATATCATATTATTGCGTTTTGTTGTTCATATAACTTTAGAATAAAACTTTGTTACAAAATATAACCATTTAAAAGTGAATGCGTTATAGTCTTGTTATTAGGCTGCTTAGCCTACTTTTACCTCGACATAGGCTTCTATGTAGCCTACACTTTTAGAATTCACTTTTTAGAACACTTTGTGTGGTAGGCTACAAAGATTGATTTTTTAATCAACATTTTTGACTTACACACTTTGAAACAAGTTTCCTCTATTGCTGCTGCAAGCAAAGTTGCTGCAGCGAAAGGCTCGTTTAAGTTTCTGCTTTTGTAGTCGACTTAGTTTCACTCCAATCGTTGCTTAACCTACTCTATACACGGACAAGTACTGGTGCGTAGAAATAACCAGTATTTTCTGAAATGTATTTTGGGTATTCGGCCTATATATTATATAAATAATAATTGTCATACTCGCCTAAAGTTTCTACTGTTTCTGACTATCATGTACATAGCCTAGTCTACAAAATCGGTATTTCACAGCCAAGCCTTGGCTTGATTCAAATCAAATGATAAGAAAATATAAACATTATTTGCTTACAATTAATACCTTATCGATTTTCAGTTTGTGGACATGTTGTGGTCTTAATTGTGGATGGTAATCATTCGTTTACAAATTATATGACTTTTCAACCACAATCTCAATGTGGTGCACGATGCAACAGAACACTGAAGCTATACTGGCCTTATAGTTATTATGTATATCATTATTTCATGTTAATACATTATAATAGTTTTATGCTTAGCCGCATGCACACTTTTTGTTTACTTCCCACATTTCCCTTGTGTATATTCCTTAACCATAATTTTCAAGATATTTCAAAGGTGAAGTTAGTATAGATGACATACTGCTTCATATTCTCTTTCGCCCCCTCCCCTCCCCCTTTTCTCTCTCTCTCACATACACACAAACACACACACACTGAGAGATAAAGAGCGATAAATAAATAGTGAGGGACAGAGGCCTGTTATTTTACGAGATAAACAAGTTAACGTATCACTAAATTTGTCAAAAATATGTAAAGAATTTATGTTAATTTACTTTAACAAAATCTCAGCACCAAATTACCTCACGTCATGAAAATGAGTTTGTATAAAGAATATGTCAAGTTGTGGTTGAGACCATCAAAAAGATGGCGACAGTGATTGAATGAATTTTATTATGCAACTACCTTGGTTGCTTTTGGAACGCTTTGTCACCCTTGCGAGTTTCTACGACTCCGGAGTGACCAGCTGACCATCTCTGTTAAGTCCACCCAACAGTCACATTTCCTCTTATAATGATACATTTGATAAAATTATGTTTTCCAACGAGACTTACAACAAGCTGGGCTTTAATTTTATTTAGCTAAAGATGTGCTTTAGACCTGCTGTGAAAACCAGGTTATGGTAGTATTTTCTATAGGCCTACAACACCCATAGCCATAACTTTCACCCTATAGTGTTTGTAAGGTAGTTTGATGCGGCAAAGTTTAAGTTTCACTATCTTAAAAATATCGAACAATTTCCAGATTATTCAAATGTGTATATTTTATATTTCGTACAATTTACTGAAATATTATTTTTTTCAAAATGGTTGAATGTTCATAGTGAAACGACGGTAGTTTCGATCTAACATTTTAGAATTGTGGATGTATTTTAAAAGTCTCACATGTATAGTAGATTTTAATGTTGCGCTTTCTCTATTCATTAGTTTATATGAAAGTTAGATTAGGCTCTGTCTTTTTGCAGACTATATTGTCATTGCACTGGTACTTCCAAAGGAAATCATAAACTCCTATCTCTGATACAGATTACATTTGACTTGTTTGTAGTTACTGCTCTATAGTAGCCCATATTGCACTAGTATTACTATTCTTACTATTAATATCTGTTTATTAGAAGTGTTTGCCATGACATAGCCTACAGAAAGGAAACTCTAGAGGCTCTTTAACTGACCCTATATGGCTGATTTTCCATACACATTGATTGTCTATGTATTTTCCTTCTGAAGAGTTGTATGGAAATATATTTTCCTTGAGACAGTCAATTTAGTTTGACTTATTTTTCATATATAACTAATCATGTTTTAAGTTCTTTCTGTGTATGTACAGCTATGTTGTTTGCAGTATCCTTTACAAAATGCTAGCTGGAAATAAAGCTCTGTTTCACCCAACTTAAACCTTGCATAAGAAGCATTTACTTCTACCTAAGGTTGCAGGATTTGTTTGGAACTAAGGATCAATGCAAAACATAGTCTATACCTAGAATCATACTTGTTTTTCCTTGACTGCTGCATTTCCCCTAAAATGTAATAAAGTAGTGAATAGTAACTTTAGTCATTCTCTGTCAGCAGACTGGTGCCTACTGAGTTTCACAATAAATAACCCAAATGCATCATGCATTAAACAATCTGAAAATGCAATACCTGTAATTATGGGTTAGGGACATGGAATACTTGCATTTCTGGTAATGGGTTGATAATTCTAGAATGTGTGCTCATGACTGAGAGATCTCCTGTTTGTGTGGAACTGGAAACTCCTCAAGAGTCTCTGTATGCAAAATAAAAAGAGGGAGGCTAACATTCCCAGTACATTTTAAGGAGATGCTGAGGGCATTTTGCCGCTGGATAGTTAGTGTATGAGGCTGAGAGTCAAGGCTGTCTGTCTCTCATCTCCCTCCGAGAGAGAGAGAGTTCTCGGGTGGGATGTTCAGCTGTTTTAACCTTTGCCAGGGTCCCCCTGTGTCTCCCTGTGTGAAGTTGATGAGAGTTCAGGCTGCAGTGTGTTCTCCTGTACCTCGTCATTGACCCCGCTGATCAGAGCCACAGGGGCCTAGCAGGGACTCTGTCCTCTATTTGTGATGGGGGGGGGGGGGGGTCTTATCAATGTGACCGCCATCCACTTCCACCCTGCAAGAGTAGCCCCCCCAGAGGGAGATCGGCAGGGCGGTCCTCAGCCCTTCGCACTGTTGTACCCCGCAAACAACAGGGATTCAGTTACTTGTCATTTTGCCAATGTTTATATAGTGGAAGGCTGAGATGTATCCCGGCTGAAGGACTTGCTTGCTTTTCTCCCTTCTCCTCCCCTTTAAGCTTTAATCATGTCACCAGGGCAGAGCTGCTAAGGCTGGGGCTTGTCCATCCGGGAAACGGCAGCTATAGTGGAACCCCATCTAGTGTTCACTGGGATGTTTCCAGTGAGGCCAGCAGTGTGAGGGCTGGAGAGGAGGTGGGTTAGCTCAGGCAGGCATCAGACATCAGGCATCAGACACTCTACTGAATTCACAAGTGTCAAGAGGCTTGAAGCCAGCGTCCCTACAAAGTAACGTAGGAACTCTCAAAAAGCTACTCTGCCATCTTTTCTACTAATCCACATCTCTATATCACTTATTATTTATTCTCTTCTGTCCTTTGTATCAGAGGCTCTCTGTTTTGGCGTGTGTCTCTTCTGCCTCCCTGAAGGCCTGTGCTCTGGTGACTCCTTGTAGCATGATGATGATGAGATTTAGCTGTTTTAGGACACCGTTTTTATACAGAGTAATGCATTATTTCTATTCAGAGATAATCGTCAAGCTATTTTTTAAACATTGACTAATGTATGCACTGTTGCTGTAGACATTTGGGTGTTGTGTGCATTGTGGCTGTTCTCATTTAGGCTGCGCATTTGTTGGCATTATTTTCATAGTATTTGTTTTTTTATTCATAAAGACATCAGATTAACAAAATACCATCTCTTTTTAAGTGCATGTCTACTTATGTAAACAGACATGATTACATGTCAGTACATGATTATAGATTTACTTTCAAATACTCCATGCTTCTGAGATGCTTTACCTTCTTAATAGTCAAGGTGGTGGTATGGAAATAGCTTCTTGTGAAAGAGCACATTTGAGATGGAATAATTTGATTGTTTTAATTTGACCACTATTTGCTTTACAATCATTGAGTATTTACGAAGGAAGGGGGTGGGGTGAGAGTAACACACTTTGAGATTTAGAAAGTGAATTTACCCCTTTGATCGGTCAAATCCTAGCCTGTTACAAGTACGATATTATTAGGGACATATATATTGTGGTTTCAGTGAATGTTATGAGAAGTTGATAACAGAGTTACATTTGGGCATATGCTCTTTGTTTTATTTTTCTCTGTGGTTTTGGATATAGTTATTTTGGTCGCTAAACATGATCATGTTTAGATAGAATCCACAATGTGATACAATCCACAATGTCCAGTTTCCATTCACTTGAGGAATGAGAGAATGTTACATTGAAAGATAGTTATTAGGGCGGCAGGGTAGCCTAGTGGTTAGAGCGTTGGGCTAGTAACCGGAAGGTTGTGAGTTCAAACCCCCGAGCTGGCAAGGTACAGATCTGTCGTTCTGCCCCTGAACAGGCAGTTAACCCACTGTTCCCAGGCCGTCATTGAAAATAAGAATTTGTTCTTAACTGACTTGCCTGGTTAAATAAAGGTAAAATAAAAAAAAAAAAAAAAAAAAAAATTACTGACTGCCTAACTAAATAAGTTATCCACAGGCCTCTGAAGAAACTTGAGCTAGTCACTTGTTCTTAGTGTTTTCATACAGATTACATTGGACAGTTTAAACAAACCTTTGGATGTATGGAATCTTAAATCCTTTAAAAATATATATTTTTGATATATGGAAATAGTAGCTTGCGGCTTCAACATGTGTGTCATCACTACACTCAAGTGCACTTTAATCTAGTAAGAGAATAAGAATAAACGCTATGAACTTGATGTTTACATTTTTGCTTTTATAGTGCATTTTTGTACTTTTGTAAAAGTTTGCTCCTATAACCTCTAGGTAAGTTCTTGAAGGGCGGTTCAAGCGCTTTCATTTAGTTGACTTTGGATAGTTTTCTCCCATTTTTGTTTAGCTACATTAGTGTTTCCTACAGCAGTGTATTCAGGACATTGTGTAAATTGATGTATTTCCTCTCACATAAAATCCATTTCATTTGTTCACATGGTCAACCAATACCAAACAAAGCTACTCTTCCTTCCCACGAGGTAAATCAAACACATTTTTCATTACTGACGCTTTCAGGGGAGGCTGCATGGTTGATATTAAAAAGTTACCATTAAAGTTGGAGCAAGTCTTTCCTCCTTTTGCATGGTTAGAGTGGTGTGAGTCTGGGTTTTACTGTCATGGCAACTTTGCGTTATCTGATGTCCCAGAGCAGAGAAACATTGAGGGAGATAATCCCTGAATTAAACAGGATCTGCTTTGAGTTGGCCAAGATGAGCAGGCCAGGCCAGGCCAGGCCGACAAGCCCGCCGCTCCCATGCTGTGTGAACAATGGGAAGCCATCCTGTCTCAGTGGGGCAGGGCCGCACTCATCTCTCTCTCGTTCTCTCTCTCTCTCTCTCTCTCTCTCTCTGGGTTTCATTTTCAAATTAACCCTCCCTTTCCACCCGTGATGAAAATGTAGATCGCCGGGGCCCACAATGAAAGGGATTCATAGAGAATTGCAATTTGTAAATCAACTTGTATGTTAAACATTGAGATTTGGGTTTGACAAAAAGAAGATAGAATGAGGAAAGTCTGGAGCACAGCAGTGGCACAGGGGTGTTGACTCGCCTTTTGTTCTTTTCACACTGACCCCTGTGTTTGTTGAATGGAAATTGCATAACCAAGACCAGTTTCTATGCACATTTAAAAGACAATTATTCATTTTGCGTATTCTTATTGGCTGGTATTGAATTGCCTGTTGCTTAAACTGCTGTGGCCAGTTGCTTGGTTTTGGGCAGCAAGCCGTTCATTCTAATATATATGACAGCAGCTCCACTCATAGTTCTTGACAAATTTTATTGAGCCATTTGTAGTTATGTTTTAGTTTTATTTTTCCCTATAAAGTATATATATATATATACAGCACTGTGATACTTACACATTTAAATCACTACAAATGTTATACAAAGTTTTATACGTTATGGTTTACTCTTCATTTTATGTTAGGTACTATAATGTGTTTTATTTATTTTATTTTTATGTCATTTATTAAATATACACAACATATTTATAAAAACAGGTGTTATGTAAACAGTACAGATATTTTAGTTTAAAAAAAATGTATAATTCTTAGTGATATCAGTCCAATAATGGCATATATAATTTTGCACTGTCTTTGTTGAGTGTCCGAGTGGCTAGAGAGAACAATCTGGAGTCCAAAGTGCTGTTTATTGTGGCTGTCAGATTCCGATTGCAGCCTGACTGGATACAAATTAGCTTAGTGACAGGGATAACCTGTCCAAGATGCCTGTAGTCGAGTTGAAAATGAGCAAAGTTGACAGCAAATTGAAAGTCTAATAAGTCCTTCAAATGGTTGATTTGCGCTCAGTGGACATGTAGACATTGAGGAGTATGAAATATTGGAAATCAATGCTTCTCTATGAAATGTCATTAAGCCCCAATGTCCTCACTTCATAGTATTTTATATGTTGATGGATTATCTATAGAAATGATTACTTAAAAGATGGTTGGCTTGATGAAACCAGATGTACATCTTCAAAGATCACTTATTATTGATTTCCATTCTTTTCTTATCCTGTTTCTCAGAGCCACCACATTAAAAGGGGTCTTTTTCACTCTTTTTTTGGTTTACTGCTGCTTTTTTGATGGTTGTTTTTTGTGAACGTATCAAGCAGATAAGTGTAAAACTGATTAATTTAAGATGAACAACAAAATAATTTGAATAGATAAAGCTGCCTCTTCAGCTGCAAAACATTTCTAATCCTCTGTTTCCTCCTCCTGTGTTTTTCAGGGGACACAGAAGAGCCCTGCTCGGAGGAAGACCCCCCCTGCAAGGAGTCAGATGCCCATGTCTGTAGCAGATGTTGTGCTGAGTTCTTTGAACTATCAGATCTTGAACAACACCAGAAGAATTGCACTAAGAATCAATTAGTTCTGATAGTGAATGAGAATCCTGCCTCTCCTTCCGGAAGCTTCTCGCCTGGCTCCCCTCCACATAATCCTGATGAGCAGATGAATGACATGGTTAATAACACTGATCAAGCAGAGTGCAGTGGCCTTTTGGAGCATAACGCTCTTGACAAAGAAGAATCCATGGACGTCGACGTTTCCGAAATCAACGTTCATCCTGGCCACGACAATGATGGAGGCAGCAGCCACATGGAGGGAGGCAGTAACATCAACATGAACACGGGTGAGGGAAATGGCCACAGTTCCAGCAGGAAGAGCTCTGGACCAGCACCGGGCACCTCAATCGTCTCTGCCCCTCAGCTACCTCCGCTCGGCAACCTGACTGACCTGGGGAGCATCTCTATGATCAACAGCAACGTCATCATCGAAAACCTGCAGAGCACCAAAGTGGCTGTGGCCCAGTTCACCCAGGAGACGCAGCGCTCCTCTGGGTCTGGGCCCGGGGGCCCCAGGGTGGCAGTGCCGGCCCTGATGGAGCAACTCCTGGGCCTGCAGCAGCAACAGATCCACCAGCTGCAGCTCATTGAACAGATCCGTCACCAGATCCTGCTACTGGCCTCCCAGTCCCCTGAAATGCAGGTGCCCCCCAGCATCTCAACACCAGGAGGCTCGTTGGGGCCGTCAGCCAACCCACTGACCACACTCAGCTCCCATCTCTCACAGCAGCTGGCTGCAGCTGCGGGCTTAGCACAGAGCCTGGCCAGCCAGTCTGCCAGCATCAGCAGCCTGAAGCAGCTGGCTGAAAAGGCGCAGCTACCTCAGAGCAACAATCCCAGCAGCGGTGAATCATCTCAGAGCATCAGCTCACTGGGACCGTCCACAGTCAACAACGTCCAATCGTCCTCTGACAAGAGGCCAATACATGCGATCAGCAGCAACCTCCACTCTCAGCTCAGTAACCCATCACACACTAAGTCATCCATGCCAGCCTTTGGGATAGGTAGCCTGTTGAACCCTGTAACTAATCCACATCTACCTCAGCCCAAATCTGGAAACCACCTGTTTTCCAGCTCCCTGCCCAGTATTGGCACCACAGTGGAGGACCTCAACTCTCTGGCTGCGCTGGCCCAGAGGAAAGGCAAGTCACCAACTTCATTTGAACCCAAGAGCAGCTCAGAGGAGACGTTCTTCAAGCATAAGTGCAGATTTTGTGCCAAGGTGTTTGGGAGTGACAGTGCCTTGCAGATCCACCTGCGATCTCACACAGGTGAGAGGCCGTACAAGTGTAACATCTGTGGCAATCGCTTCTCCACCCGCGGTAACTTGAAGGTCCACTTCCAGCGTCACAAAGAGAAGTATCCACATGTTCAGATGAATCCATACCCTGTCCCTGAGCATTTAGACAATATTCCAACGAGCACCGGCATTCCATATGGTATGTCAATGCCTCCAGAGAAGCCTGTGACCAGCTGGCTGGATAGCAAGCCTGTTCTCTCCACTCTGACCTCATCAGTGGGCATGCTGCTCCCACCAACCATGCCCAGCCTGCCGCCATTCATTAAAAAAGAGGATCATTCGGTAGCCATAACCAGCCCTCCCATTTCGACAAAGACTGACTCCGGTCGTGACGCTGCTGAGCCATCAATGAAAAGCAACGACGGGTTGTCTGAAGAAGCTGCGGCCCTGCCTACATCAAATGGGAAAACTGAAGAGGGCAGTCACTCGTCGAGCTTCATGGCGAGCGTGAGCTCTGAGTCTGAGCGCAACACAGAATACACAACCTCCAACAGCCCACCTATGATGACCAACCCTCTTATGCCCCTCATGTCTGAGCAGTTCAAGGCTAAGTTCCCGTTCGGGGGCCTCTTGGACCCGCTCCAGGGGTCGGAGACCTCCAAGCTGCAGCAGCTGGTGGAGAACATCGACAGGAAGTTGACGGACCCCAATGAGTGTGTCATCTGCCACCGTGTGCTCAGCTGTCAGAGCGCTCTGAAAATGCACTACCGTACTCACACTGGAGAGAGGCCCTTCAAGTGTAAAGTGTGTGGCAGAGCCTTCACCACCAAAGGGAATCTGAAGACCCACTACACCGTCCACCGGGCCATGCCTCCACTCAGGGTCCATCACTCCTGCCCCATCTGTCAGAAGAAGTTCACCAATGCGGTGGTCCTGCAGCAGCACATCCGCATGCACATGGGAGGGCAGATCCCAAACACCCCACTGCCAGACAGCTACCCTGAGTCCATGGGCTCCGACACAGGCTCCTTCGATGAGAGGAACTTCGATGAGAACTTCGATGACCTGGACAACTTCTCTGATGATGATATGGAGGGGATGGAAGGAGTAGAAGGGATGGAAGATGGCCCTGACAGCAGCGTCCCAGACACCCCTAAGTCAGCTGACGCCTCCCAAGACAGCCTGTGCAATTCCCCCTCTCACCCCGAGATGGTCGTCCAGGACGGGCAGGAGAAAAACCATCATGCCCATCAGAATGCCTACCACAATACCCACCATGATATTGACTATAGAATCCACCACAACAATCACCATAACAATCAGCTTAACAGCCACCATGACAATCAGCATCACAACCACCATAACCCCCACCAGAGGCTGGTAGAGGAGCTACAGGCCAGTAGAATGAAGGCCATGGGGAACGGGGGTTCAATGGAAGGGGACTGCCTTACTAACGACTCCTCATCCCTAGGTGGGGACATCGAGAGCCCGAGTGCCGGGAGTCCAGCAGTGTCCGAATCTACCTCTTCCATGCAGCCCCCATCCCCCACCAATGGGCACCCCCAACATCAACGTAAATCCCCCAGCTTGGAGGAAAGACAGGAGAGGCAGGAGAGACAGGAGAGGCACCAGAGGGCTATGTCCCTGGATCACATCAGTGCCAGCCTCATGCAGCATCACCCTTCTAGCATCGGGGCTCTGGACCTGACATCCTGCAACCCGTCTAAAGACCCACTGGGCATGCTCTTCCCATTCCGTGAGCGTGGCACGTTCAAGAACACGGCCTGTGACATCTGTGGGAAGACGTTTGCATGTCAGAGTGCCTTGGACATCCACTACCGAAGCCATACCAAAGAGAGACCGTTCATTTGCACAGCCTGTAACCGGGGCTTCTCGACCAAGGGCAACCTGAAGCAGCACATGCTCACCCACCAGATGAGGGACTTGCCCTCGCAGCTCTTCGAACCCTCTAACACCAGCCTCTCCTCCAGTCCGACCCCCTCCCTCCTCTCTGTGAACTCCCTGTCCTCCATGATCAAATCAGAGGTCAACGGCTTCCTCCATGGCCTCCACCACCACCAGGACCACCACAGGGACCACCACAGGGATCACCACAGGGACCACCAGGACCGAGATCACCATAAGGACATGCCCAGCAACATGCCCCATGGCCTGGTGACCACCTCGGCCTCTACATCCCCAGTGCTCTCGGCCTCTGCCCCTCCACGCCGGACACCCAAGCAGCACTACTGCAACACTTGTGGGAAGACCTTCTCCTCCTCCAGCGCTCTGCAGATACATGAGAGGACCCACACTGGGGAGAAGCCCTTCGCCTGCCACATCTGTGGTCGGGCTTTCACCACCAAAGGAAATCTCAAGGTAATTGTAAGATTATAAACATTATGAATGCAATGTTTAAAATACACACATATTCAATATCTCAGGGCAATTGTATATTTAAAAACATTATGAATGGAATTGGAAAATGTCCACATATTTATTCATGAATATCTATAGGAGGAGTATAAAAATCACCAGAATGTTGGTCCATAACTTTGAGCAACAAATTGAAGTGTGTTATGTCAGTGCCATTCGGAGGCAGTAATGTTCTATAATTGATGAAAGAACCAGCTCAGCGGAAAGGTTGAATCACCCCATTAATATGATTATTGGGTAGAAACCTGAGAATGTGATCAGCAGAGCACAGCTGGGAATGGTTCAGTTAACAACATTAACTACAGTAACCAGAGGCAACCATCCTCAGTTTTCCAGAGTTTACCCCTTGAAAATCCCAGAGTTTCCCTTTGATCAGTAGGAAAAGGCCCCTAAGAGATAAACAGGAAATGAAGGGCCAAATGTGATCACACCACTCAACTGTGAGAAATCAAAGGGGCGAAACGTAGAGAGGCGTAATATTTAGGAAGCATTGTTAAATGTATAACCAGATTGCAATTACCAGGTAATCAGCACCAGTTATAGTTTACACCCTTGTTGATATAAAAAAAAAACAATACCCTTATTATTTGTAGCACGATTTCACATTTTGCCTATGCTATGTTTTTGTAGTGTGTTTTTATTAAAATAATGTGTAATTTCTAGCAAGTGATATTGTAAAATGTGTTATCTAGAGCACACATCTAACAATGTATTTTAAAATATCACTTGCTATAAATTATGAAAAACACACTAGTCAACACAATCAGTTGTGTACCTCCATGTTTCTACATTGATTTAAAAATAATAACATTAATTATCTGTAACAGTCATCCTTTCAGGATCAAAAGAAGAAGAAAAATACATTGTCCTCGTTGGGAAAGGGCATAGCAGGGGTAAACATCAGATGTAATACTGGCCAGGGCAATGAGAGTGGGCACTGCAATTTGAACCAAAGCACAAGGGTCTCCCTCATGAGACGTTTGAATGAAGGTTTCAGATTAAATGCAGTATTTCATCCTAGCCATAATAAAATGGTTACACCATGCCCACGTCCCCACGCCGTTCACAGCTCACTGCACCAATCCTCCTGCTGCACCCAGGGTGCTGAACTCTTTTAATACTAACTTTCTGTTTTATTTTTTTTCCACAGCATCATCTGTTACGATGTGCCTTTGTCGTGGCCAAGTTTGAAATATTTATAATTTGCGTCCTTTCTCTCTCTCTGTATATGTTTCTCTCTCCAGGTTCATATGGGCACACACATGTGGAACAGCGCCCCTGCCAGACGCGGCCGCCGGCTCTCTGTAGACGGCTCTATGGCCTTCCTGGGCACCAACCCTGTCAAGTTCCCAGAGATCTTCCAGAAGGACATGGTGTCTAGGGTGGGCAACGGAGACCCGGCTAGCTTCTGGAACCAGTATGCTGCAGCCTTCTCCAACGGCCTGGCCATGAAGACCAACGAGATCTCTGTCATCCAGAACGGAGGCCTGCCGTCTCTGTCGGGGAGCATGGGGAACGGGGGCAGCTCGCCCGTGGGTGGCCTCACAGGCAACCTGGAGAAGCTGCACAGTACAGAAACCAGTGCCGCTCTGGCTGGCCTGGAGAAAATGGCCAACGCCGAGAACGGGACCCACTTCCGATTCACACGTTTCATGGAGGACAACAAAGAGATTGCCACCAACTAGATACTTTTTCCCTCTCATATGTACACACACACACACACACACACACACACACACACACACACACACACACACACACACACACATTGTGAGAGAAAAGAGAAAGAGAACAAGGCAAAGACAAAGAATGACTTGGCTTTGGCTTGCCTTTGAAACATTACCAACATGAGTGTGAAGAGAACTTGCCTTTTTGTACAATGTACAACATGTTATAGTTTTAAGGAGCTTATTTATTAGTGATTATAACCTTGCTCGGAACCAAGTGGAAGCATTAACAGTTAGTTTTTTTCTGTTCTACAGCCAGAATGGGTATGAGCTGAAAGTGAGCTGTTGAAACTTTAGCATATCTTTACCTTGGCATTAAGTTATTTTTGTCTGTAGTATATAGCTTTAACACAACTGTTGATGTTCATGTAATGCATTAGATCTGTAATAAGTGAAACAGAATGGCTGTAAATAATGTACACTGATCTACTCTAGATGGTCTAACAGATGTGTATTAACGTTCCCCCTTGAAAAAAATCATTGAGACTTCAGGCAAGGGACTATGATTACACTGTAGTCATTTCCTTATCAACCGCTGTTGATCTTTTATTTAAGGAAAATGCAAGCATTCAAGCATTTCAAGTGTTTATTTAGAGTTACAGTAGGCCTAACCTGTTTTGTTCATTAATTTTATTCTATGTATTGTACTTTTTTTCTTTCTTCCATAGTTCCATTTTTTTCTTCTTGATCTTTTTTTTTGTGTTGCTTTTTGGTGTAAAGTTTAACACAAAACAGTTGTGTTGTTAGAGGAGATGATGCATTCAGAGAGGTTCGCTTCCGGGTTTGAACTGAGAAGAGAGCCAATCATGTGGGTGGGATTCTCCTATAGGTCATCTGCTGGATTTTCACATTGCTGCTATGTCCTCAGCATCCTCATTGGCATCAAGTGCAACATATGTGTTGACGTCTATGTAAATAATGTGAGACGTGAGAACTAGAAATTCCATCACAACAACATGTACATATAAAGCTCATAAAACAAAGTCCATCTTGGCTAGGGGACAAATGATAGTGTTTTTATAAATATAAATATATATTAGGTTTGACAACCTTCGGACTGTTACATGCACTTTCTTGGAAAGTTGGAAGATCTTTATGGGTCCAGTTTCTCTACACTTTAATACCTACTAACAACTAAGATACTGTCATTCTTTACTCTATTATTCAAATACATCCGTTTTCCAAAAGAAAACTATGAGTGTTTGTGTCTCTTCATTCTCTTTTGTTTCTTTCTGTTTTGTATGCTTTATGATTGGAGATAATGGGGGTTTGGAATAATTGGAGGGTTTTCACTTTTGAAATGTGGTCTTCTCATGTTATTTGAAGGAACATATATTTTTTTTTGTGTGGATTGAACTTTTAAATGTGAGTTTAAATAGGCATACATGCACTTATGAAATAATACTGTATCATGGATCTATAACACTTGTCAATGGTCAATTAATTTATCTCCCCTCTCATTTTCGACTGGCACTTGTTGTGAAGCAGCCTATTCTTTCTAAAGTAATTTAAAAGTGATTTGCATGATTGTGTCAAACAATCTGAGTTCGGATGTAGACGTAATCAATGAGGACACCAGGGTTGTGTTGTTCGGTCATAAAAATGTATGCGATAGCAGAAGTCACATTTCTTAGTTAATCATTCCTGCTGTTGTCAGCCCTTTGAATCTTTAATTAAAGAATCGACCGGTCCGAAACCCCCTGTCTTTCATAGGCTTGATGTGATGGATTTAGAAGACTCATCGTCACTGTCTAGGCCAGGGTAACTCTCTCTGTCGCTCATTTTACATTTTCACCAGAGTGAAATTAGATACGAAGTGAATGGGAAGAATTGGCCTATGCCTATGCAGATTGCAGCCCACGTTTCGTTCGAAATTAAAAATAATTAATCATTATATTCTTGATGGCCAGAATAGGCCTGATAAATTACATCAAAGTGAAAGTGAACAACAACATTCTAAAACTGTCGCTAAATTAGCCAATTTAGGCGTACCATGTGTCATAGCGCGTAGTATTTGAATATTTGATGATAGAAAATATTAACTTTTGTTTTGAGCTAGTGTGCTAAAACAGGCTGCATTGTTAATTTCTGTGTAACGCCTCACAAAACTAGAGCAGGGGACATATCGCCAGAAACACCACGTGAACAGTTGATGGAACGGACATTAGAAGCATATTTCCCCTTTTGCTTTTCAACAGCTGCATTTAATTTAACACACCATTGCACATCCTGCAATACAGGACCTGTTCATTTGAGATCCGCATCCTCTCTCCCTCGCCCCTCCTCTTCGGGATTTTATAGCTGGCTAAATTCCCCAATATTTACAAGATCTCGACGCTAAATGATCCTTGCAGAGAGCCCGGTGCGGGACGGACGATGAGATCCCCGCCCCCCGTGCCTTTTTTCCCTTTGACAGTCACATCTGGTCCCCTGATAGAGCGTTGTTTGTACAGTGCATCAACTTCCGGATTATTTTATTACAGAGTCGGAATAGCTGACTCCTTCCTCTGTTTATTGACTCAAAATTATACAAATGTGCTCTGATCTCGGTATTCCGTGATTTGGTTTGTGAAAAGAAAACAAGAAAAATTAAGTGTAGGATAATATCGGATTTTTTTGTCTTTTAAATGTGACATTTATTGATATAGCAATTTATGATTATAGTTTGACTAATGATACCTGATATGTCCATTTAATCCGTCGTAGATTTAGCTCCATACACTTTGATGTAGAATGGAAGTTAATATTTCGTTTGTAACCTTAAAACTATGCAGGAAAAAAGTTTTTCTTTAGATTTATTAACACGAATTTCATAAATTATTTTATACTATAACTATAGTTGGTTCAATCTCCATCCAGAAGCACCATATTAAACAATCTATAATAGTGAATTTAATAAACTATAATGAACTAATAATAATAATAATAGCAATAATAATAATGGTAAAATTGCCATGACAAAGAGAACAATTTGTTTGTTTAATTTGTTTATTTCAACCATATTAAATAATTCATAATTCTTAATTAAATATCATAGATTCAATTTTCAAATGCATTTAATAGTGGATGGATTTTTTTTTTCTCAGGAATATCTCCTTTTAATGTATATATCGTTTTAATTCAGCTATTTAAAGAAAGATCAAATCTTCAGAGAGGCTTGAGAGCCCAGATACTAGGGAGCAAACCATCAATGATTGCTAATTACATAATCATAAAAAATAACCCAGCCTTAACTCAAGAGCCCGGCCAGGGATTTAGGAGAATGGAAAATGGTGGGATAAGCATAAGGAGCAGCTCCCCTTGTGTGGTCAAAGGAGAGAAAAAGGATGCAATGAGGAGAAATATTGAAATAGTTACATGCTTTTAGTTGTGTAACAAACCCTCAGTGAGTGGTCCTAGTGATGTGTGGTGGAGGAGGGCCTTTTTCCCCAGGCGTGCAGCAGGCAACAGCCCTACTAGGTTTGGTTAAGTATTGATTGAGCTGTGCAGCATTACAGAAACACTTGAATCTCAGGTGGCAGGAATGTGTAGAATTGATCTCTTCCACTGTGCCTCCCAGTAGTGGCTTTCTGCTTCACAACACAGCACCACAGGAAGACTGGGGTGAAACATGGTGAAACACAATCTCCACAGGCTGAGTGGGCTGCCCCTAGTCTGCCCATGTGGCTCTCTGACAGACAGGCTTTTGGAGTGTGTCTCCATGCCACCATCCAGTGTTATAGAATAAGATGAATACACACTTTTTAATTCACACTCATGCACATGTGCATCTTCCATAACGTTCTTATAAGTGATGTAGATCTGTCTCGTTTCCACCACTACGGGTATTGATGTTTGTTTTGCAGCCTTTATAACATGCTGTTTTAGTGTTGTTGTCTAATGGACTTAACTGGTTTAAGGTGGTAATGTCTGAAGGGGAGGATGGGACACATTAGCAAAGTAACTTTACTGTCCTTTTAGTTTTAGTGTCTCTACAGTAAAGTCTGTGCTCTATAATTAGCAAATGTATAACTTGTCATTTGCTATCCTTTTTTGTTTTTGCAATTTTAGTTATGAAAGAATCAACAGCAAGGGAGCAAACACTTATTTAATTCTATAATCCATCAGACATATTTTATGGACTTGAACTCATGCAGTGTACCTTGCATACCCAACCTCCCAGTGAAATGTGGATTATGCTCCACAGACCTGTGTACTCGAAAGCCCCCCTTCTTCACTGTCCCGTCCTGGGCTGTCAGGCCTGCCGAGTCGATACAAACTGTAGCCTGGGGCCTGGTGGTGTGGAGAGCCTGGTATGGTGTGGAGCCTGGACTCCCCACTGAGTCTCTGGCCTGGCTCTGGGTGATCTAAGACCCGCTGAGAACAATGGTGAGCCACGCTGAGCCACACTCCACGGCCCCAAGACACAGGACCACCGAGCCACACTTGCACCGCAGCCTACACCTGTCAATCAATACCAGCCAGGTGACAGGCCTGCAGCTAAGGGCCTCTAAAAGGAGCTTCCTAGAGTGACTCTCAAGTGAGTGTCAAGTTTCAGGACTTTTTTATCATATGTAATATACACTTTAAAAATTCATTGTAAATCATACTCATCATTGAGTGAACAGATTCGTGAATAAAATAAAATAAAAATGTTCATATTCTCTATGACTATCAGCTCATTAGAGTATGCTTTCAAATCTCTTCTCTTCTCCTCTTCAGCTCCAGTATGTCTCCCCCTCTCTTCTCCTCTTCAGCTCCAGTATGTCTCCCCCTCTCTTCTCCTCTTCAGCTCCAGAATGCCTCCCCCTCTCTTCTCCTCTTCAGCTCCAGTGAATCTCACCCTCTCTTCTCCTCTTCAGCTCCAGAATGCCTCCCCCTCTCTTCTCCTCTTCAGCTCCAGTGAATCTCACCCTCTCTTCTCCTCTTCAGCTCCAGTATGTCCCCCCCTCTCTTCTCCTCTTCAGCTCCAGTATGTCTCCCCCTCTCTTCTCCTCTTCAGCTCCAGTATGTCTCCCCCTCTCTTCTCCTCTTCAGCTCCAGCATGTCTCCCCCTCTCTTCTCTTCAGCTCCAGTATGTCTCCCCCTCTTCTCCTCTGATGGTTCTCATGGATTTGGTTTCCTGTGGAAAAAACAGTGACAGTCTACAGCGTGTACACAGCTGGTTGGGAGACAAGACTTCCAGATAGTGAGTACAAACATTAAGCAGGATTTCTTTGCCCTGTGTTACACTCACAAGGAAATATCCACTATCCACCCAGTTCTAACACTTTTAATTTACCCTTCGTGTTTGTTCTACATTTAAGTAATCCTCTTTGGTCTCATGTAGCTGCAAAAGATAGTATTTGCATGGTTTATTTTAATGGTAGTGCGATTCTGGGGACTATCCAAACGTGAAGGTCATTTAGCTTGCAGTTCATCCGCTCTCTTTCCTTTTGTGTGGTGAGAAAGAGAGATTGCATTTCATGACCTATTGTGTCCGGGGAGTCCCCAGACAAACAGGTGGGAGCACTAATGTGGGGTCCTCTTGGGGAGGGCAGGAAGACCGGGTTAGTCAGACCAGACTGGAGGAGAGGAGGGACTGGGAGGCTCTTTGGGTATTCTTTAATAAGCCACTCATGCATAGCACAGCCACCACAATGCTCTGTTTCCCCATCGTCCATCCAAAAGGATCCTTCAGGGATGCTAATGGCTGTAATGTACAGTAAGGGCTTGTCTTCCCCACAAGGCCTCTGTTGTCTTTCTCCCCCCTGTTTATCATCACCAGTGAAATTGCAGGGCCGTTTTAGGAGGGGTTTATTGCAATGAGAGACATTTAACTTCTTTGTGATGCTAATTCTTAAAAATGTGCTGCCTGGGTTTGTGTCTTTCAAGCCAGGTAGTTTTATAAGGCTGGGACTTTTGAGGAGAAACAACCTGCTTTTATTTAAAAGGGGAAAACGGTATTGAGGCTTTCTTTATGATCTCTCCAATCTGCGTTTTTAATTTAATGTACGTTTGCTTCCATTTTAAGATAAGTCACATGTACGTTTGTTTTATGCAGTAGAACGGAGACAGATCATCTTTCTTTTCTTTAAGAGACTAGCTCTTTGAGATTAAGTAGGCTGATTGTGTCCCTTTCACCGTCAGAATTACGGTTGGTAACCCTAGCCACCACTGTCTGCTAGAGGGCTTAGACACACACAGGCTCATTGACACTCTCTGTTAATGTCATCTAACAGATTAGATTTCCTCATCACCATCTAACCTTAAGTCCCACAACCCTCGACATACATTTTCACTTTCCTGTTTTTCACAGTGCCCAAGCATGCCAGCAAGGCAGTGGTTCGACGTATCAAAGCTATGGTTTCAAAACAGAGATAACGATTTGGAAATGATAAAATATTATGGTTAATTTCGATGTTCGCACGGAAGACTTCAGTCACTTGTCAGGTGTGTTTGATGCCATTGACACTTGACCAAGATACTTGAGTTTATTGAATGTGTCATTTTCTGCCTGGAAGTGAAAAGGGTACCTGTGCAGTGGTAAGCCCCTACAAGCACATCACACAGTGACAGCTGATGCTCTAGTTCAACCCTGAAGCTATTGAAGTTTGGTCAAAACAGACCATGCTTGTTCTAAGGTTTTGTGTTGTCCTCCTGTATGTACACTGAACAAAAATATAAACACAAAATGTGAAGTGTCGGTCCCATGTTTCATGAGCTGAAATAAAAGATCCCAGAAATGTTCCATGTGCACAAAAAGCTTATTTCCCTCACGTTTTGTGCACAAATTAGTTTACATCCGTGTTAGTGAGCATTTCTCCTTAGCCAAGATAACAAAATCCACCTGACAGGTGTGGCATATCAAGAAGCCGATAAAACAGCATGATCGTTACACAGGTGCACCTTGTGCTGGGGGGCAATAAAAGGCGACTCTAAAATGTGCAGTTTTGCCACACAACACAATGCCACAGGCCGGTAGCCTAGCGATTAAGAGTTTTGGCCAGTAACTGAAAGGTTGTTGGTTTGAATCACTGAGCTTACTAGGTGAAAAACCTGTCGATGTGTCCTTGAAAAAGGCACTTAACCCTAGTTTCTCTGGATAAGAGCATCTGCTAAGTGACCAAAATGTACGTCCTCAGTGAAAAGTGTAACTGAGTATTGGAAAATATGAATTTGGTTTGGCCAGGTTAGTCCATAACACCTGTGATGAGCTGGAAATATCCCACATCCTGTTAGTTAATGTTTGATCAATCAGAGAAGGGACTAAAATTGTCCTGTTTATTTTTAGTTTAGGGAGATGTTTGTATTGAAATAGTGTAGAGAGATGATTGTGTTGTTTTAGTGTAGAGAGATGTTTGTGTTGTTTTAGTGTAGAGAGATGTTTGTATTGTAATAGTGTAGAGAGATGATTGTGTTGTTTTAGTGTAGAGAGATGTTTGTATTGTAATAGTGTAGAGAGATGATTGTATTGTAATAGTGTAGAGAGATGTTTGTATTGACATTTTGTAGAGATATGTTTGTATTGTAATATTGTAGAGAGATGTTTGTATTGTAATAGTGTAGAGAGATGTTTGTATTGTAATAGTGTAGAGAGATGTTTGTATTGTAATTGTGTAGAGAGATGTTTGTATTGTAATAGTGTAGAGAGATGTTTGTATTGTAAAGGTGTAGAGAGATGTTTGTATTGTAATAGTGTAGAGAGATGTTTGTATTGTAATAGTGTAGATAGATGTTTGTGTTGTTTTAGTGTAGAGAGATGTTTGTGTTGTTTTAGTGTAGAGAGATGTTTGTGTTGTTTTAGTGTAGAGAGATGTTTGTATTGTAATAGTGTAGAGAGATGTTTGTGTTGTTTTAGTGTAGAGAGATGTTTGTATTGTAATAGTGTAGAGAGATGTTTGTGTTGTTTTAGTGTAGAGAGATGATTGTGTTGTTTTAGTGTAGAGAGATGTTTGTGTTGTTTTAGTGTAGGGAGATGTTTGTGTTGTTTTAGTGTAGAGAGATGTTTGTATTTTAATAGTGTAGAGAGATGATAGTATTGTAATAGTGTAGAGAGATGATTGTGTTGTTTTAGTGTAGAGAGATGTTTGTGTTGTTTTAGTGTAGAGAGATGTTTGTATTGTAATAGTGTAGAGAGATGTTTGTGTTGTTTTAGTGTAGAGAGATGTTTGTGTTGTTTTAGTGTAGAGAGATGTTTGTGTTGTTTTAGTGTAGAGAGATGTTTGTGTTGTTTTAGTGTAGGGAGATGTTTGTATTGTAATAGTGTAGAGAGATGTTTGTGTTGTTTTAGTGTAGGGAGATGTTTGTGTTGTTTTAGTGTAGAGAGATGTTTGTATTTTAATAGTGTAGAGAGATGATAGTATTGTAATAGTGTAGAGAGATGTTTGTAATGTCATTTTGTAGAGAGATGTTTGTATTGTAATATTGTAGAGAGATGTTTGTATTGTAATAGTGTAGAGAGATGTTTGTATTGTAATAGTGTAGAGAGATGTTTGTATTGTAATAGTGTAGAGAGATGTTTGTATTGTAATAGTGTAGAGAGATGTTTGTATTGTAATATTGTAGAGAGATGTTTGTGTTGTTTTAGTGTAGAGAGATGTTTGTATTGTAATAGTGTAGAGAGATGTTTGTATTGTAATTGTGTAGAGAGATGTTTGTATTGTAATAGTGTAGAGAGATGTTTGTATTGTAAAGGTGTAGAGAGATGTTTGTATTGTAATAGTGTAGATAGATGTTTGTGTTGTTTTAGTGTAGAGAGATGTTTGTATTGTTTTAGTGTAGAGAGATGTTTGTGTTGTTTTAGTGTAGAGAGATGTTTGTATTGTAATAGTGTAGAGAGATGTTTGTATTGTAATTGTGTAGAGAGATGTTTGTATTGTAATAGTGTAGAGAGATGTTTGTATTGTAATCGTGTAGAGAGATGTTTGTATTGTAATAGTGTAGAGAGATGTTTGTATTGTAATAGTGTAGAGAGATGTTTGTATTGTAATAGTGTAGAGAGATGTTTGTATTGTAATTGTGTAGAGAGATGTTTGTATTGTAATAGTGTAGAGAGATGTTTGTATTGTAATAGTGTAGAGAGATGTTTGTATTGTAATAGTGTAGAGAGATGGTTTTATATTGTAATATTGTTGAGAGATGTTTGTATTGCAATAGTGTAGAGAGATGGTTTTATATTGTAATAGTGTAGAGAGATGGTTTTATATTGTAATATTGTTGAGAGATGTTTGTATTGTAATAGTGTAGAGAGATGTTTGTATTGTAATAGTGTAGAGAGATGTTTGTATTATAAAGGTGTAGAGAGATGTTTGTATTGTAATAGTGTAGAGAGATGTTTGTATTGTAATAGTGTAGATAGATGTTTGTGTTGTTTTAGTGTAGAGAGATGTTTGTATTGTAATAGTGTAGATAGATGTTTGTGTTGTTTTAGTGTAGAGAGATGTTTGTATTGTAATAGTGTAGATAGATGTTTGTGTTGTTTTAGTGTAGAGAGATGTTTGTATTGTAATAGTGTAGAGAGATGTTTGTGTTGTTTTAGTGTAGAGAGATGTTTGTATTGTAATAGTGTAGATAGATGTTTGTGTTGTTTTAGTGTAGAGAGATGTTTGTGTTGTTTTAGTGTAGAGAGATGTTTGTATTGTAATAGTGTAGAGAGATGTTTGTATTGTAATAGTGTAGAGAGATGTTTGTATTGTAATAGTGTAGAGAGATGTTTGTATTGTAATAGTGTAGAGAGATGTTTGTGTTGTTTTAGTGTAGGGAGATGTTTGTATTGTAATAGTGTAGAGAGATGTTTGTATTGTAATAGTGTAGAGAGATGTTTGTATTGTAATAGTGTAGAGAGATGTTTGTATTGTAATAGTGTAGAGAGATGTTTGTATTGTAATGTTGTAGGGAGATGTTTGTATTGTAATTTTGTTTAGAGATGTTTGTACTGTAATAGTATATTTCGGCTGGGTCATGATGATACACCAGCATACACTATGACATGATGAGAATACACCTCATACCGTATGGCATGATGAGACTACCCCTCATTGTCACGTTCTGACCATAGTTCTTTTGTGTTTTCTTTGTTTTAGTGTTGGTCAGGACGTGAGCTGAGTGGGCATTCTATGTTGTGTGTCTAGTTTTCCTGTTTCTATGTTTGGCCTGATATGGTTCTCAATCAGAGGCAGGTGTTAGTCATAGTCTCTGATTGGGAACCATATTTAGGTAGCCTGTTTTGTGTTGGCTTTTGTGGGTGGTTGTTTCTTGTCTTCTGTCTTTGTGTCTATGCACCAGATAGGACTGTTTCGGTTTTTCACATTTGTTGTTTTGGTATTTTGCAGTGTTCACATTTATGGTCTTTATTAAACATGTTGAACTCTAACCACGCTGCGCTTTGGTCCGATCCTTCGTCCACAGAAGAAAGCCGTTACACTCATACACTATGGCATGATGAGACTACACCTCATACACTATGGCATGATGAGACTACACCTCATACAGTATGGCATGACGAGACTACACCTCATACACTATGGCATGATGAGACTACACCTCATACAGTATGGCATGATGAGACTACACCTCATACACTATGGCATGATGAGACTACACCTCATACAGTATGGCATGACGAGACTACACCTCATACACTATGGCATGATGAGACTACACCTCATACAGTATAGCATGATGAGACTACACCTCATACACTATGGCATGATGAGACTACACCTCATACAGTATGGCATGATGAGACTACACCTCATACAGTATGGCATGATGAGAAATCACCTCATACACTATGGCATGATGAGACTACACCTCATACAGTATGCATGATGAGACTGCACCTCATACACTATGGCATGATGAGACTACACCTCATGCAGTATGGCATGATGAGACTACACCTCATACACTATGGCATGATGAGATTATACCTCATACAGTATGGCATGATGAGACTACACCTCATACACTATGGCATGATGAGACTACACCTCATACAGTATGGCATGATGAGACTACACCTCATACAATCTGGTATGATGAGACTATACCTCATACAGAATGGCATGATGAGACTACACCTCATACACTATGGCATGATGAGACTATACCTCATACAGTATGGCATGATGAGACTACACCTCATACACTATGGCATGATGAGACTATACCTCATACACTATGGCATGATGAGACTACACCTCATACACTATGGCATGATGAGACTATACCTCATACAGTATGGCATGATAAGACTACACCTCATAAACTATGGCATGATGAGACAATACCTCATACAGTATGGCATGATAAGACTACACCTCATAAACTATGGCATGATGAGACAGCACCTCATACACTATGGCATGATGGGACTACACCTCATAAACTATGGCATGATGCAACTACACCTCGTGCACTATGGCATGATGAGAGTACACCTCATACACTATGGCATGATGAGACTATGCCTCATACACTATGTTATGATACAACTACACCTCATGCACTATGATGATACTACACCTCATACACTATGGCATGATGAGACTACACCTCATACACCATGGCATGATGAGACTACATCTGATACAGTATGGCATGATGAGACTACACCTCATACACTATGGCATGATGAGACTATACCTCATACACTATGGCATGATGAGACTACACCTCATACACTATGGCATGATGAAACTACACCTCATACACTATGGCATGATGAGACTACACCTCATACACTTTGGCATGATGAGACTACACCTCATACACTATGGCATGATGAGACTACACCTCATACACTATGGCATGATGAGACTACACCTTGCACACTATTACTTTATGAGACTACACCTCATACAGTATGGCATGATGAGACTACACCTCATACAGTATGGCATGATGAGACTACACCTCATACACTATGGCATGATGAGACTACACCTCATACACTATGGCATGATGAGACTACACCTTGCACACTATTACTTTATGAGACTACACCTCATACAGTATGGCATGATGAGACTACACCTCATACAGTATGGCATGATGAGACTACACCTCTTACACTATGGCATGATGAGACTATACCTCATGCAGTATGGCATTATGAGACGACACCTCATACACTGTGGCATGATAAGACAGCACCTCATACACTATGGCATGACGACACTACACATCATACAGTATGGCATGATGAGACTACACCTCATACAGTATGGCATGATGAGACTACACCTCATACACTATGACATGATGGGACTACACCTCATACACTATGACATGATGGGACTACACCTCATACACTTTGGCATGATGAGACTACACCTCATACACTATGGCATGATGAGACTACACCTTATACAGCATGGCATGATGAGACTACACCTCATACACCATGGCATGATGAGAGTACACCTCATACACTATGGCATGATGAGACTATGCCTCATACACTATGTTATGATACAACTACACCTCATGCACTATGGCATTATGTGACTACACCTTACACACGATGGCATGATGAGACTACACCTAATACACTATGGCATGATGAGACTATACCTCATACACTATGGCATGATGACACTACACCTCATACACTATGGCATGATGAGACTACATCTGATACAGTATGGCATGATGAGACTACACCTCATACAATCTGGTATGATGAGACTATACCTCATACAGAATGGCATGATGAGACTACACCTCATACACTATGGCATGATGAGACTATACCTCATACAGTATGGCATGATGAGACTACACCTCATACACTATGGCATGATGAGACTATACCTCATACACTATGGCATGATGAGACTACACCTCATACACTATGGCATGATGAGACTATACCTCATACAGTATGGCATGATAAGACTACACCTCATAAACTATGGCATGATGAGACTATACCTCATACAGTATGGCATGATAAGACTACACCTCATAAACTATGGCATGATGAGACAGCACCTCATACACTATGGCATGATGGGACTACACCTCATAAACTATGGCATGATGCAACTACACCTCGTGCACTATGGCATGATGAGAGTACACCTCATAAACTATGGCATGATGAGACTATACCTCATACAGTATGGCATGATAAGACTACACCTCATAAACTATGGCATGATGAGACAGCACCTCATACACTATGGCATGATGGGACTACACCTCATAAACTATGGCATGATGCAACTACACCTCGTGCACTATGGCATGATGATAGTACACCTCATACACTATGGCATGATGAGACTATGCCTCATACACTATGTTATGATACAACTACACCTCATGCACTATGATGATACTACACCTCATACACTATGGCATGATGAGACTACACCTCATACACCATGGCATGATGAGACTACATCTGATACAGTATGGCATGATGAGACTACACCTCATACACTATGGCATGATGAGACTATACCTCATACACTATGGCATGATGAGACTACACCTCATACACTATGGCATGATGAAACTACACCTCATACACTATGGCATGATGAGACTACACCTCATACACTTTGGCATGATGAGACTACACCTCATACACTATGGCATGATGAGACTACACCTCATACACTATGGCATGATGAGACTACACCTTGCACACTATTACTTTATGAGACTACACCTCATACAGTATGGCATGATGAGACTACACCTCATACAGTATGGCATGATGAGACTACACCTCATACACTATGGCATGATGAGACTACACCTCATACACTATGGCATGATGAGACTACACCTTGCACACTATTACTTTATGAGACTACACCTCATACAGTATGGCATGATGAGACTACACCTCATACAGTATGGCATGATGAGACTACACCTCTTACACTATGGCATGATGAGACTATACCTCATGCAGTATGGCATTATGAGACGACACCTCATACACTGTGGCATGATAAGACAGCACCTCATACACTATGGCATGATGACACTACACATCATACAGTATGGCATGATGAGACTACACCTCATACAGTATGGCATGATGAGACTACACCTCATACACTATGACATGATGGGACTACACCTCATACACTATGACATGATGGGACTACACCTCATACACTTTGGCATGATGAGACTACACCTCATACACTATGGCATGATGAGACTACACCTTATACAGCATGGCATGATGAGACTACACCTCATACACCATGGCATGATGAGAGTACACCTCATACACTATGGCATGATGAGACTATGCCTCATACACTATGTTATGATACAACTACACCTCATGCACTATGGCATTATGTGACTACACCTTACACACGATGGCATGATGAGACTACACCTAATACACTATGGCATGATGAGACTATACCTCATACACTATGGCATGATGACACTACACCTCATACACTATGGCATGATGAGACTACATCTGATACAGTATGGCATGATGAGACTACACCTCATACAATATGGCATGATGAGACTATACCTCATACACTATGGCATGATGAGACTACACCTCATACACTATGGCATGATGAAACTACACCTCATACACTATGGCATGATGAGACTACACCTCATACACTTTGGCATGATGAGACTACACCTCATACACTATGGCATGATGAGACTACACCTCATACACTATGGCATGATGAGACTACCCCTCATTGTCACGTTCTGACCATAGTTCTTTTGTGTTTTCTTTGTTTTAGTGTTGGTCAGGATGTGAGCTGAGTGGGCATTCTATGTTGTGTGTCTAGTTTTCCTGTTTCTATGTTTGGCCTGATATGGTTCTCAATCAGAGGCAGGTGTTAGTCATAGTCTCTGATTGGGAGCCATATTTAGGTAGCCTGTTTTGTGTTGGCTTTTTTGGGTGGTTGTTTCTTGTCTTCTGTCTTTGTGTCTATGCACCAGATAGGACTGTTTCGGTTTTTCACATTTGTTGTTTTGGTATTTTGCAGTGTTCACATTTATGGTCTTTATTAAACATGTTGAACTCTAACCACGCTGCGCTTTGGTCCGATCCTTCGTCCACAGAAGAAAGCCGTTACACTCATACACTATGGCATGATGAGACTACACCTCATACACTATGGCATGATGAGACTACACATCATACAGTATGGCATGACGAGACTACACCTCATACACTATGGCATGATGAGACTACACCTCATACAGTATGGCATGATGAGACTACACCTCATACAGTATGGCATGACGAGACTACACCTCATACACTATGGCATGATGAGACTACACCTCATACAGTATGGCATGATGAGACTACACCTCATACACTATGGCATGATGAGACTACACCTCATACAGTATGGCATGATGATACTACACCTGATACAGTATGGCATGATGAGAAATCACCTCATACACTATGGCATGATGAGACTACACCTCATACAGTATGCATGATGAGACTAAACCTCATGCACTATGGCAAGATGAAACTACACCTCATGCAGTATGGCATGATGAGACTACACCTCATACACTATGGCATGATGAGACTATACCTCATACAGCATGGCATGATGAGACTACACCTCATACACTATGGCATGATGAGACTACACCTCATACAGTATGGCATGATGAGACTACACCTCATACACTATGGCATGATGAGACTACACCTCATACAGTATGGCATGATGAGACTACACCTCATACAGTATGGCATGATGAGAAATCACCTCATACACTATGGCATGATGAGACTACACCTCATACAGTATGCATGATGAGACTGCACCTCATACACTATGGCATGATGAGACTACACCTCATAGAGTATGACATGATGAGACTACACCTCATACACTATGGCATGATGAGATTATACCTCATACAGTATGGCATGATGAGACTACACCTCATACACTATGGCATGATGAGACTACACCTCATACAGTATGGCATGATGAGACTACACCTCATACACTCTGGTATGATGAGACTATACCTCATACAGAATGGCATGATGAGACTACACCTCATACACTATGGCATGATGAGACTATACCTCATACAGTATGGCATGATGAGACTACACCTCATACACTATGGCATGATGAGACTATACCTCATACACTATGGCATGATGAGACTACACCTCATACACTATGGCATGATGAGACTATACCTCATACAGTATGGCATGATAAGACTACACCTCATACACTATGGCATGATGAGACTACACCTCATACACTCTGGTATGATGAGACTATACTTCATACAGAATGGCATGATGAGACTACACCTCATACACTATGGCATGATGAGACTATACCTCATACAGTATGGCATGATGAGACTACACCTCATACACTATGGCATGATGAGACTACACCTCATACACTATGGTATGATGGGACTACACCTCATACACTATGGCATGATGGGACTACACCTCATAAACTATGGCATGATGCAACTACACCTCGTGCACTATGGCATGATGAGAGAACACCTCATACACTATGGCATGATGAGACTATACCTCATACACTATGTTATGATACAACTACACCTCATGCACTATGATGATAATACACCTCATACACTATGGCATGATGAGACTACACCTCATACACCATGGCATGATGAGACTACATCTGATACAGTATGGCATGATGAGACTACACCTCATACACTATGGCATGATGAGACTACACCTCATACACTATGGCATGATGAGACTACACCTCATACACTACGGCATGATGAGACTACACCTCATACAGTATGGCATGATGAGACTACACCTCATACACTCTGGTATGATGAGACTATACTTCATACAGAATGGCATGATGAGACTACACCTCATACACTATGGCATGATGAGACTATACCTCATACAGTATGGCATGATGAGACTACACCTCATACACTATGGCATGATGAGACTACACCTCATACACTATGGCATGATGAGACTATACCTCATACAGTATGGCATGATGAGAAAGCACCTCATACACTATGGTATGATGGGACTACCTCTCATACACTATGGCACGATGGGACTACACCTCATAAACTATGGCATGATGCAACTACACCTCGTGCACTATGGCATGATGAGAGTACACCTCATACACTATGGCATGATGAGACTATGCCTCATACACTATGGCATGATGAGACTACACCTCATACACTTTGGCATGATGTGACTACACCTCATACACTATGGCATGATGAGACTACTCCTCATACACTATGGCATGATGAGACTACACCTTACACACTATGACTTTATGAGACTACACCTCATTTAGTATGGCATGATGAGACTACACCTCATACACTATGGCATGATAAGACTACACCTCATACACTATGGCATGATGAGACTACTCCTCATACACTATGGCATGATGAGACTACACCTTACACACTATTACTTTATGAGACTACACCTCATACAGTATGGCATGATGAGACTACACCTCATACAGTATGGCATGATGAGACTACACCTCTTACACTATGGTATGATGAGACTATACCTCATGCAGTATGGCATTATGAGACGACACCTCATACACTGTGGCATGATAAGACAGCACCTCATACACTATGGCATGATGAGACTACACATCATACAGTATGGAATGATGAGACTACACCTCATACAGTATGGCATGATGAGACTACACCTCATACACTATGACATGATAGGACTACACCTCCTACACTATGACATGATGGGACTACACCTCATACACTTTGGCATAATGAGACTACACCTCATACACTATGGCATGATGAGACTACACCTTATACAGCATGGCATGATGAGACTACACCTTGCAGTATTGCATGATGAGACTACACCTCATACACCATGGCATGATGAGAGTACACCTCATACACTATGGCATGATGAGACTATGCCTCACACACTATGTTATGATACAACTACACCTCATGCACTATGGCATGATGTGACTACACCTTACACACGATGGCATGATGAGACTACACCGAATACACTATGGCATGATGAGACTATACCTCATACACTATGGCATGATGAGACTACACCTCATACACTATGGCATGATGAGACTACATCTGATACAGTATGGCATGATGAGACTACACCTCATACACTATGGCATGATGAGACCATACCTCATACACTATGGCATGATGAGACTACACCTCATACACTATGGCATGATGAAACTACACCTCATACACTATGGCATGATGAGACTACACCTCATACACTATGGCATGATGAGACTACACCTCATACACTATGGCATGATGAGACTACATCTGATACAGTATGGCATGATGAGACTACACCTCATACACTATGGCATGATGAGACCATACCTCATACACTATGGCATGATGAGACTACACCTCATACACTATGGCATGATGAAACTACACCTCATACACTATGGCATGATGAGACTACACCTCATACACTATGGCATGATGAGACTACCCCTCATTGTCACGTTCTGACCATAGTTATTTTGTGTTTTCTTTGTTTTAGTGTTGGTCAGGACGTGAGCTGAGTGGGCATTCTATGTTGTGTGTCTAGTTTTCCTGTTTCTATGTTTGGCCTGATATGGTTCTCAATCAGAGGCAGGTGTTAGTCATAGTCTCTGATTGGGAGCCATATTTAGGTAGCCTGTTTTGTGTTGGCTTTTTTGGGTGGTTGTTTCTTGTCTTCTGTCTTTGTGTCTATGCACCAGATAGGACTGTTTCGGTTTTTCACATTTGTTGTTTTGGTATTTTGCAGTGTTCACATTTATGGTCTTTATTAAACATGTTGAACTCTAACCACGCTGCGCTTTGGTCCGATCCTTCGTCCACAGAAGAAAGCCGTTACACTCATACAGTATGGCATGATGAGACTACACCTCATACACTATGGCATGATGAGACTACACCTCATACAGTATGGCATGACGAGACTACACCTCATACACTATGGCATGATGAGACTACACCTCATACACTATGGCATGATGAGACTACACCTCATACAGTATGGCATGACGAGACTACACCTCATACACTATGGCATGATGAGACTACACCTCATACAGTATAGCATGATGAGACTACACCTCATACACTATGGCATGATGAGACTACACCTCATACAGTATGGCATGATGAGACTACACCTCATACAGTATGGCATTATGAGACTACACCTCATACACTATAGCATGATGAGGCTCCACCTCATACAGTATGGCATGATGAGACTACACCTCATACAGTATGGCATGATGAGACTACACCTCATACAGTATGGCATGACGAGACTACACGTCATACACTATGGCATGATGAGACTACACCTCATACAGTATGGCATGACGAGACTACACCTCATACACTATGGCATGATGAGATTATACCTCATACAGTATGGCATGATGAGACTACACCTCATACACTATGGCATGATGAGACTACACCTCATACAGTATGGCATGATGAGACTACACCTCATACAATCTGGTATGATGAGACTATACCTCATACAGAATGGCATGATGAGACTACACCTCATACACTATGGCATGATGAGACTATACCTCATACAGTATGGCATGATGAGACTACACCTCATACACTATGGCATGATGAGACTATACCTCATACACTATGGCATGATGAGACTACACCTCATACACTATGGCATGATGAGACTATACCTCATACAGTATGGCATGATAAGACTACACCTCATAAACTATGGCATGATGAGACTATACCTCATACAGTATGGCATGATAAGACTACACCTCATAAACTATGGCATGATGAGACAGCACCTCATACACTATGGCATGATGGGACTACACCTCATAAACTATGGCATGATGCAACTACACCTCGTGCACTATGGCATGATGAGAGTACACCTCATACACTATGGCATGATGAGACTATGCCTCATACACTATGTTATGATACAACTACACCTCATGCACTATGATGATACTACACCTCATACACTATGGCATGATGAGACTACACCTCATACACCATGGCATGATGAGACTACATCTGATACAGTATGGCATGATGAGACTACACCTCATACACTATGGCATGATGAGACTATACCTCATACACTATGGCATGATGAGACTACACCTCATACACTATGGCATGATGAAACTACACCTCATACACTATGGCATGATGAGACTACACCTCATACACTTTGGCATGATGAGACTACACCTCATACACTATGGCATGATGAGACTACACCTCATACACTATGGCATGATGAGACTACACCTTGCACACTATTACTTTATGAGACTACACCTCATACAGTATGGCATGATGAGACTACACCTCATACAGTATGGCATGATGAGACTACACCTCATACACTATGGCATGATGAGACTACACCTCATACACTATGGCATGATGAGACTACACCTTGCACACTATTACTTTATGAGACTACACCTCATACAGTATGGCATGATGAGACTACACCTCATACAGTATGGCATGATGAGACTACACCTCTTACACTATGGCATGATGAGACTATACCTCATGCAGTATGGCATTATGAGACGACACCTCATACACTGTGGCATGATAAGACAGCACCTCATACACTATGGCATGATGACACTACACATCATACAGTATGGCATGATGAGACTACACCTCATACAGTATGGCATGATGAGACTACACCTCATACACTATGACATGATGGGACTACACCTCATACACTATGACATGATGGGACTACACCTCATACACTTTGGCATGATGAGACTACACCTCATACACTATGGCATGATGAGACTACACCTTATACAGCATGGCATGATGAGACTACACCTCATACACCATGGCATGATGAGAGTACACCTCATACACTATGGCATGATGAGACTATGCCTCATACACTATGTTATGATACAACTACACCTCATGCACTATGGCATTATGTGACTACACCTTACACACGATGGCATGATGAGACTACACCTAATACACTATGGCATGATGAGACTATACCTCATACACTATGGCATGATGACACTACACCTCATACACTATGGCATGATGAGACTACATCTGATACAGTATGGCATGATGAGACTACACCTCATACAATCTGGTATGATGAGACTATACCTCATACAGAATGGCATGATGAGACTACACCTCATACACTATGGCATGATGAGACTATACCTCATACAGTATGGCATGATGAGACTACACCTCATACACTATGGCATGATGAGACTATACCTCATACACTATGGCATGATGAGACTACACCTCATACACTATGGCATGATGAGACTATACCTCATACAGTATGGCATGATAAGACTACACCTCATAAACTATGGCATGATGAGACTATACCTCATACAGTATGGCATGATAAGACTACACCTCATAAACTATGGCATGATGAGACAGCACCTCATACACTATGGCATGATGGGACTACACCTCATAAACTATGGCATGATGCAACTACACCTCGTGCACTATGGCATGATGAGAGTACACCTCATAAACTATGGCATGATGAGACTATACCTCATACAGTATGGCATGATAAGACTACACCTCATAAACTATGGCATGATGAGACAGCACCTCATACACTATGGCATGATGGGACTACACCTCATAAACTATGGCATGATGCAACTACACCTCGTGCACTATGGCATGATGATAGTACACCTCATACACTATGGCATGATGAGACTATGCCTCATACACTATGTTATGATACAACTACACCTCATGCACTATGATGATACTACACCTCATACACTATGGCATGATGAGACTACACCTCATACACCATGGCATGATGAGACTACATCTGATACAGTATGGCATGATGAGACTACACCTCATACACTATGGCATGATGAGACTATACCTCATACACTATGGCATGATGAGACTACACCTCATACACTATGGCATGATGAAACTACACCTCATACACTATGGCATGATGAGACTACACCTCATACACTTTGGCATGATGAGACTAAACCTCATACACTATGGCATGATGAGACTACACCTCATACACTATGGCATGATGAGACTACACCTTGCACACTATTACTTTATGAGACTACACCTCATACAGTATGGCATGATGAGACTACACCTCATACAGTATGGCATGATGAGACTACACCTCATACACTATGGCATGATGAGACTACACCTCATACACTATGGCATGATGAGACTACACCTTGCACACTATTACTTTATGAGACTACACCTCATACAGTATGGCATGATGAGACTACACCTCATACAGTATGGCATGATGAGACTACACCTCTTACACTATGGCATGATGAGACTATACCTCATGCAGTATGGCATTATGAGACGACACCTCATACACTGTGGCATGATAAGACAGCACCTCATACACTATGGCATGATGACACTACACATCATACAGTATGGCATGATGAGACTACACCTCATACAGTATGGCATGATGAGACTACACCTCATACACTATGACATGATGGGACTACACCTCATACACTATGACATGATGGGACTACACCTCATACACTTTGGCATGATGAGACTACACCTCATACACTATGGCATGATGAGACTACACCTTATACAGCATGGCATGATGAGACTACACCTCATACACCATGGCATGATGAGAGTACACCTCATACACTATGGCATGATGAGACTATGCCTCATACACTATGTTATGATACAACTACACCTCATGCACTATGGCATTATGTGACTACACCTTACACACGATGGCATGATGAGACTACACCTAATACACTATGGCATGATGAGACTATACCTCATACACTATGGCATGATGACACTACACCTCATACACTATGGCATGATGAGACTACATCTGATACAGTATGGCATGATGAGACTACACCTCATACAATATGGCATGATGAGACTATACCTCATACACTATGGCATGATGAGACTACACCTCATACACTATGGCATGATGAAACTACACCTCATACACTATGGCATGATGAGACTACACCTCATACACTTTGGCATGATGAGACTACACCTCATACACTATGGCATGATGAGACTACACCTCATACACTATGGCATGATGAGACTACCCCTCATTGTCACGTTCTGACCATAGTTCTTTTGTGTTTTCTTTGTTTTAGTGTTGGTCAGGATGTGAGCTGAGTGGGCATTCTATGTTGTGTGTCTAGTTTTCCTGTTTCTATGTTTGGCCTGATATGGTTCTCAATCAGAGGCAGGTGTTAGTCATAGTCTCTGATTGGGAGCCATATTTAGGTAGCCTGTTTTGTGTTGGCTTTTTTGGGTGGTTGTTTCTTGTCTTCTGTCTTTGTGTCTATGCACCAGATAGGACTGTTTCGGTTTTTCACATTTGTTGTTTTGGTATTTTGCAGTGTTCACATTTATGGTCTTTATTAAACATGTTGAACTCTAACCACGCTGCGCTTTGGTCCGATCCTTCGTCCACAGAAGAAAGCCGTTACACTCATACACTATGGCATGATGAGACTACACCTCATACACTATGGCATGATGAGACTACACATCATACAGTATGGCATGACGAGACTACACCTCATACACTATGGCATGATGAGACTACACCTCATACACTATGGCATGATGAGACTATGCCTCATACACTATGTTATGATACAACTACACCTCATGCACTATGGCATTATGTGACTACACCTTACACACGATGGCATGATGAGACTACACCTAATACACTATGGCATGATGAGACTATACCTCATACACTATGGCATGATGACACTACACCTCATACACTATGGCATGATGAGACTACATCTGATACAGTATGGCATGATGAGACTACACCTCATACAATATGGCATGATGAGACTATACCTCATACACTATGGCATGATGAGACTACACCTCATACACTATGGCATGATGAAACTACACCTCATACACTATGGCATGATGAGACTACACCTCATACACTTTGGCATGATGAGACTACACCTCATACACTATGGCATGATGAGACTACACCTCATACACTATGGCATGATGAGACTACCCCTCATTGTCACGTTCTGACCATAGTTCTTTTGTGTTTTCTTTGTTTTAGTGTTGGTCAGGATGTGAGCTGAGTGGGCATTCTATGTTGTGTGTCTAGTTTTCCTGTTTCTATGTTTGGCCTGATATGGTTCTCAATCAGAGGCAGGTGTTAGTCATAGTCTCTGATTGGGAGCCATATTTAGGTAGCCTGTTTTGTGTTGGCTTTTTTGGGTGGTTGTTTCTTGTCTTCTGTCTTTGTGTCTATGCACCAGATAGGACTGTTTCGGTTTTTCACATTTGTTGTTTTGGTATTTTGCAGTGTTCACATTTATGGTCTTTATTAAACATGTTGAACTCTAACCACGCTGCGCTTTGGTCCGATCCTTCGTCCACAGAAGAAAGCCGTTACACTCATACACTATGGCATGATGAGACTACACCTCATACACTATGGCATGATGAGACTACACATCATACAGTATGGCATGACGAGACTACACCTCATACACTATGGCATGATGAGACTACACCTCATACAGTATGGCATGATGAGACTACACCTCATACAGTATGGCATGACGAGACTACACCTCATACACTATGGCATGATGAGACTACACCTCATACAGTATGGCATGATGAGACTACACCTCATACACTATGGCATGATGAGACTACACCTCATACAGTATGGCATGATGATACTACACCTGATACAGTATGGCATGATGAGAAATCACCTCATACACTATGGCATGATGAGACTACACCTCATACAGTATGCATGATGAGACTAAACCTCATGCACTATGGCAAGATGAAACTACACCTCATGCAGTATGGCATGATGAGACTACACCTCATACACTATGGCATGATGAGACTATACCTCATACAGCATGGCATGATGAGACTACACCTCATACACTATGGCATGATGAGACTACACCTCATACAGTATGGCATGATGAGACTACACCTCATACACTATGGCATGATGAGACTACACCTCATACAGTATGGCATGATGAGACTACACCTCATACAGTATGGCATGATGAGAAATCACCTCATACACTATGGCATGATGAGACTACACCTCATACAGTATGCATGATGAGACTGCACCTCATACACTATGGCATGATGAGACTACACCTCATAGAGTATGACATGATGAGACTACACCTCATACACTATGGCATGATGAGATTATACCTCATACAGTATGGCATGATGAGACTACACCTCATACACTATGGCATGATGAGACTACACCTCATACAGTATGGCATGATGAGACTACACCTCATACACTCTGGTATGATGAGACTATACCTCATACAGAATGGCATGATGAGACTACACCTCATACACTATGGCATGATGAGACTATACCTCATACAGTATGGCATGATGAGACTACACCTCATACACTATGGCATGATGAGACTATACCTCATACACTATGGCATGATGAGACTACACCTCATACACTATGGCATGATGAGACTATACCTCATACAGTATGGCATGATAAGACTACACCTCATACACTATGGCATGATGAGACTACACCTCATACACTCTGGTATGATGAGACTATACTTCATACAGAATGGCATGATGAGACAACACCTCATACACTATGGCATGATGAGACTATACCTCATACAGTATGGCATGATGAGACTACACCTCATACACTATGGCATGATGAGACTACACCTCATACACTATGGTATGATGGGACTACACCTCATACACTATGGCATGATGGGACTACACCTCATAAACTATGGCATGATGCAACTACACCTCGTGCACTATGGCATGATGAGAGAACACCTCATACACTATGGCATGATGAGACTATACCTCATACACTATGTTATGATACAACTACACCTCATGCACTATGATGATAATACACCTCATACACTATGGCATGATGAGACTACACCTCATACACCATGGCATGATGAGACTACATCTGATACAGTATGGCATGATGAGACTACACCTCATACACTATGGCATGATGAGACTACACCTCATACACTATGGCATGATGAGACTACACCTCATACACTACGGCATGATGAGACTACACCTCATACAGTATGGCATGATGAGACTACACCTCATACACTCTGGTATGATGAGACTATACTTCATACAGAATGGCATGATGAGACTACACCTCATACACTATGGCATGATGAGACTATACCTCATACAGTATGGCATGATGAGACTACACCTCATACACTATGGCATGATGAGACTACACCTCATACACTATGGCATGATGAGACTATACCTCATACAGTATGGCATGATGAGAAAGCACCTCATACACTATGGTATGATGGGACTACCTCTCATACACTATGGCACGATGGGACTACACCTCATAAACTATGGCATGATGCAACTACACCTCGTGCACTATGGCATGATGAGAGTACACCTCATACACTATGGCATGATGAGACTATGCCTCATACACTATGGCATGATGAGACTACACCTCATACACTTTGGCATGATGTGACTACACCTCATACACTATGGCATGATGAGACTACTCCTCATACACTATGGCATGATGAGACTACACCTTACACACTATGACTTTATGAGACTACACCTCATTTAGTATGGCATGATGAGACTACACCTCATACACTATGGCATGATAAGACTACACCTCATACACTATGGCATGATGAGACTACTCCTCATACACTATGGCATGATGAGACTACACCTTACACACTATTACTTTATGAGACTACACCTCATACAGTATGGCATGATGAGACTACACCTCATACAGTATGGCATGATGAGACTACACCTCTTACACTATGGTATGATGAGACTATACCTCATGCAGTATGGCATTATGAGACGACACCTCATACACTGTGGCATGATAAGACAGCACCTCATACACTATGGCATGATGAGACTACACATCATACAGTATGGAATGATGAGACTACACCTCATACAGTATGGCATGATGAGACTACACCTCATACACTATGACATGATAGGACTACACCTCCTACACTATGACATGATGGGACTACACCTCATACACTTTGGCATAATGAGACTACACCTCATACACTATGGCATGATGAGACTACACCTTATACAGCATGGCATGATGAGACTACACCTTGCAGTATTGCATGATGAGACTACACCTCATACACCATGGCATGATGAGAGTACACCTCATACACTATGGCATGATGAGACTATGCCTCACACACTATGTTATGATACAACTACACCTCATGCACTATGGCATGATGTGACTACACCTTACACACGATGGCATGATGAGACTACACCGAATACACTATGGCATGATGAGACTATACCTCATACACTATGGCATGATGAGACTACACCTCATACACTATGGCATGATGAGACTACATCTGATACAGTATGGCATGATGAGACTACACCTCATACACTATGGCATGATGAGACCATACCTCATACACTATGGCATGATGAGACTACACCTCATACACTATGGCATGATGAAACTACACCTCATACACTATGGCATGATGAGACTACACCTCATACACTATGGCATGATGAGACTACACCTCATACACTATGGCATGATGAGACTACATCTGATACAGTATGGCATGATGAGACTACACCTCATACACTATGGCATGATGAGACCATACCTCATACACTATGGCATGATGAGACTACACCTCATACACTATGGCATGATGAAACTACACCTCATACACTATGGCATGATGAGACTACACCTCATACACTATGGCATGATGAGACTACCCCTCATTGTCACGTTCTGACCATAGTTATTTTGTGTTTTCTTTGTTTTAGTTTTGGTCAGGACGTGAGCTGAGTGGGCATTCTATGTTGTGTGTCTAGTTTTCCTGTTTCTATGTTTGGCCTGATATGGTTCTCAATCAGAGGCAGGTGTTAGTCATAGTCTCTGATTGGGAGCCATATTTAGGTAGCCTGTTTTGTGTTGGCTTTTTTGGGTGGTTGTTTCTTGTCTTCTGTCTTTGTGTCTATGCACCAGATAGGACTGTTTCGGTTTTTCACATTTGTTGTTTTGGTATTTTGCAGTGTTCACATTTATGGTCTTTATTAAACATGTTGAACTCTAACCACGCTGCGCTTTGGTCCGATCCTTCGTCCACAGAAGAAAGCCGTTACACTCATACAGTATGGCATGATGAGACTACACCTCATACACTATGGCATGATGAGACTACACCTCATACAGTATGGCATGACGAGACTACACCTCATACACTATGGCATGATGAGACTACACCTCATACACTATGGCATGATGAGACTACACCTCATACAGTATGGCATGACGAGACTACACCTCATACACTATGGCATGATGAGACTACACCTCATACAGTATAGCATGATGAGACTACACCTCATACACTATGGCATGATGAGACTACACCTCATACAGTATGGCATGATGAGACTACACCTCATACAGTATGGCATTATGAGACTACACCTCATACACTATAGCATGATGAGGCTCCACCTCATACAGTATGGCATGATGAGACTACACCTCATACAGTATGGCATGATGAGACTACACCTCATACAGTATGGCATGACGAGACTACACGTCATACACTATGGCATGATGAGACTACACCTCATACAGTATGGCATGACGAGACTACACCTCATACACTATGGCATGATGAGACTACACCTCATACAGTATGGCATGATGAGACTACACCTCATACACTATGGCATGATGAGACTACACCTCATACAGTATGGCATGATGATACTACACCTCATACAGTATTGCATGATGAGAAATCACCTCATACACTATGGCATGATGAGACTACACCTCATACAGTATGCATGATGAGACTAAACCTCATACACTATGGCATGATGAGACTACACCTCATGCAGTATGGCATGATGAGACTACACCTCATACACTATGGCATGATGAGACTATACCTCATACAGTATGGCATGATGAGACTACACCTCATACACTATGGCATGATGAGACTACACCTCATACAGTATGGCATGATGAGACTACACCTCATACACTATGGTATGATGAGACTATACCTCATACAGAATGGCATGATGAGACTACACCTCATACACTTTGGCATGATGATACTATACCTCATACAGTATGGCATGATGAGACTACACCTCATACACTATGGCATGATGCGACTATACCTCATACACTATGGCATGATGAGACTATACCTCATACACTATGGCATGATGAGACTATACCTCATACACTATGGCATGATGAAACTACACCTCATACACTATGGCATGATGAGACTACACCTCATACACTTTGGCATGATGAGACTACACCTCATACACCATGGCATGATGAGACTACACCTCATACACTATGGCATGATGAGACTACACCTTACACAGTATGACTTTATGAGACTACACCTCATATAGTATGGCATGATGAGACTACACCTCATACACTATGGCATGATGAGACTACACCTCATACACTATGGCATGATGAGACTACACCTCATACACTATGGCATGATGAGACTACACCTTACACACTATTACTTTATGAGACTACACCTCATACAGTATGGCATGATGAGACTACACCTCATACAGTATGGCATGATGAGACTACACCTCATACACTATGGCATGATGAGACTATACCTCATGCAGTATGGCATTATGAGACGACACCTCATACACTGTGGCATGATAAGACAGCACCTCATACACTATGGCATGATGAGACTACACATCATACAGTATGGCATGATGAGACTACACCTCATACAGTATGGCATGATGAGACTACACCTCATACACTATGACATGATGGGACTACACCACATACACTATGACATGATGGGACTACACCTCATACACTTTGGCATGATGAGACTACACCTCATACACTATGGCATGATGAGACTACACCTTATACAGCATGGCATGATGAGACTACACCTTATGCAGTATTGCATGATGAGACTACACCTCATACACCATGGCATGATGAGACTACACCTCATACACTATGGCATGATGAGACTACACCTCATACACTTTGGCATGATGAGACTACACCTTGTTCACTATGGCATGATGAGACTACACCTCATACGCTATGGCATGATGAGACTACACCTCATACACTATGGCATGATGAGACTACACCTCATACACTTTGGCATGATGAGACTACACCTTACACACTATGACTTTATGAGACTACACCTCATACAGTATGGCATGATGAGACTACACCTCATACACTATGGAATGATGAGACTACACCTCATACACTATGGCATGATAAGACTACACCTCATACACTATGGCATGATGAAACTACACCTCATGCAGAATGCTTTGTGTCACAGGCCATAAATATTCCTTAAATCGCTGTTAGTTATTGCTCTACGTTGTTACTGCTGAGGACGGTTGGATGGCCGGTCTCCAGTGGTCAGTTTAGCCCCGGGGCAGGACGGCAGGCAGGGGGAATGAGATGTTAAATGGTTCCGCAAACAATTTGATTATGCCATTTAATTCCTGTCATATAGATCTCACTGGATGAGATCTCACTGGATTGCTCTCACTGGATCTCATATAGATCTCACTGGATTGCTGATGCACTAATTTCTCTACTGAGTTTCTCTCTTGCTCTCTCTCTCTCTCTTTCTGTGTACAGCAGTATAGTGCTGAGTCTGACCCGCTGACCGCACCACGCCATACACCAGCCCCTGGAATATAGCTGTTTCTCTGTAGACCTGTAGACTCCAGATCAATAGTGACTCCTTCCTCAGAGTTTATGAACCACAGCCCACGTCTGTCTCCACTGTCCAGCCCCAAAACTCTGCTACACCCACTGTTCACTGCATTCACTGCCCAGCCCCGGAGCTTCACTGCCCAGCACCGGAACTTCACTGCCCAGCCCCGGAGCTTCACTGCCCAGCCCCGGAGCTTCACTGCCCAGCCCCGGAGCTTCACTGCCCAGCCCCGGAGCTTCACTGCCCAGCACCGGAACTTCACTGCCCAGCCCCGGAGCTTCACTGCCCAGCCCCGGAGCTTCACTGCCCAGCCCCGGAGCTTCACTGCCCAGCACCGGAACTTCACTGCCCAGCCCCGGAGCTTCACTGCCCAGCCCCGGAGCTTCACTGCCCAGCCCCGGAGCTTCACTGCCCAGCCCCGGAGCTTCACTGCCCAGCACCGGAACTTCACTGCCCAGCCCCGGAGCTTCACTGCCCAGCCCCGGAGCTTCACTGCCCAGCCACGGAGCTTCACTGCCCAGCACCGGAACTTCACTGCCCAGCCCCGGAGCTTCACTGCCCAGCCCCGGAGCTTCACTGCCCAGCACCGGAACTTCACTGCCCAGCCCCGGAGCTTCACTGCCCAGCCCCGGAGCTTCACTGCCCAGCCCCGGAGCTTCACTGCCCAGCCCCGGAGCTTCACTGCCCAGCACAGGAACTTCACTGCCCAGCCCCGGAGCTTCACTGCCCAGCCCCGGAGCTTCACTGCCCAGCACCGGAACTTCACTGCCCAGCCCCGGAGCTTCACTGCCCAGCCCCGGAGCTTCACTGCCCAGCCCCGGAGCTTCACTGCCCAGCCCCGGAGCTTCACTGCCCAGCCCCGGAGCTTCACTGCCCAGCCCCGGTGCTTCACTGTCCAGCTCCAGAGCTCCTGGAGCCCTGCTACACCCACTGTCCACTGCCCAGCCCTGGACCTCTAGCCTGGCCCCAAATCTGTTTGTGCTGCACAGCCAACCTCCTGTTATGCCAAGCAGGATCTAGGATCCCACAGGTTCCCACAGGGTCTAGTTTTTAGACAAATGCTGGTGAGACCCCTGACTGGTTGCAGTGTAGACACACTGGTATAGGCTAGGCCTCCTTGTCCCTCCTTGTGTTGAGTTTAAATGTAGCATGGAGAGTTGGGGTTAACCATTAACATGAAGACAGACTGTCCTTTAGTTTACAGACAGACTGAAAAATGAGGAATGAACACAGAGCTCTCAGGCAGTCACAGTTGCCTAGTTCCCAAAATTAACATTTCAATTCAAAACCAATAATAACGCATTGTGTGTTAGCTGAATGAACTCTAACAGCAAGGGGAAGGCGATACCTCCTGTTCGTTCTCTGTAAATGAAACAGCTCCTTCATCCCAACTCCCTCAGTCCATCTAAAAAGGCCACACAGCTAACAATACCCAGGAATCACCCTCACTAATATCAAGCTCTGCATGGAGAGCATGTTTCTCCCTCCACCCGGGTTCTACCAAAGGCTGGGCTTTCTTTTAGAACAGGGAAATATTGTGTTTTCTGTGTAACATTATATTTGTTGTCTTTATCTATTTTGGGATGTGTTTCGTTTAGTTTTGATCCCAACTGCATTACCAGTGGACCACATCAGCACTGCTTGGTTGTCGTTGGTTACAAGGCAGCTGTAGTGGTTGAGCTAACTACATGATGTTTGTTTCCATTGCTTACTTCTCTGTGGGCAGTTATACATGAATAGTTTTATGTCATTCCCGCCTTTTTATTGACTTTTAAGACAGGTGGCACTTCACTGACCTAATTGTCCTGTATCTCTAGTATATATGAGTCTGTGTGTTTCACTTCATAGACAGCCCCCTGATATGCTCAGTGACAGATGATCCCGGCACAAATTAACACTATGTGCAGTTTTTTTTGGTGCAACTTGGCTCCTGAAAATAGGATTTGGAGCCAAACTGTGAGACCTTGCCAAGAACATGTCACAGTAGGCCTTTGCTACATGGCTCTCTATTCCCTTTTTACCAGAGAGCAGATTACCTATCTGGGAGGTGAGGGGAAGGGACGTGGGGCAATTTCAAGAGAGAGTAGTGGCTATTTCTATTGAGGCAGGGAGGTCTGAGAGGCTGTCTCTGCTCAGAGTGATGCTAGAGGTAAGGTGTGTTTATCCTGAGTGAGCGACTCCTCAGATGGCCTTCAGTAGACTGTTAAGAGGAGACTTGCCCCTGTGTGTTAAAGTCATGAGGCTGATGTTTCACTTCTTCTCCATGATACTGCATAGGCCAGGCCATCCATGGCACCAAACAGAGCAGAGACTCACACATGATACACAGGATGGCCAATTAAAGAGGATATGATGCATGTACACACACAGAGATACACATACACACACGGATAGAGATAGAGATATAGTTCACGATACTATACTCCGTACAAGGTGGAGTGCTTCATTTAGGGTTGTGTTGTTTATCTAGTAGTGATGACATCACCACTCCCTCCACCACAGAGGTGGGCTGCTCCCTCCACTAATAAGACACTGCTGGGACCAGCCACCCCCTTAGGTTGTCAATGAGTCTGTCTTGATCTGAGGATTAGGCCATTCCAATTACAGCCTGGTGCCTGGAGGTTTATCAGGCATCGATGTGGACGCCCGTCCTGTCGATGCATATTCCAGGACCTTGTTGAGTGACAGGCGCAAGCCTGGGTTTTTATGCCAGGATACACTTACAGTACTGTGTGTGTGTGTGTGTGTGTGTGTGTGTGTGTGTGTGTGTGTGTGTGTGTGTGTTCATGCTTAGTGGATGTCTCTACTGCATCATAGTTGATACCCTATCTGTCAGTCCATCCTGTATGGTCTAAACTAGCTGCCCATGTTCTAGTCTACAGTGTAGAATATATGCTGTGACTCAGAGTGTAACAGGTTCACCAGCTCAGCCCGTAACTTAAATCACCCTCTACTATCATTGCCTGGGAGGTTTACACCCACAGAGTGCTGGGTCATGTGGCACATGTTAGATACTTAATATTCACCACCTGGTGTTATTTACATGCCATTAAATGTGAGATGGGAGCTGCTGGCTCGGCGCTGCAACTGAAACATTGTTACTTTGTACACACATCAGTATGAGGTGTAGAATAAGATATGTGTGTGTCAGGGAGAGACATTTCTGTGTCTTGAAGGAGAGTTAATTAAGGCATTTGTTTTTGTAACCATCTCATAAACTTCCAATAAGTTTTCCTCCATGTACAGTATTTGATAGCAACATGACTGGTTTAGGCCTAGGTGGTGTAATGCTATCCGAGGGAGATGTTAGAAGCCTGTAATTAAATATGAATGGTGTTCTGTTCACTGCCCGGTCAGTTTGTTTGATTGAGTGCTGAACTGGGAGGAAAAAGCTCTTCAAATCAGTTTGTTCGTGTCATTCTACACCCCTATCAACAGCCCCTGACAGACAGGGAATCTCAGTGTTCCCTTCTGTTTGAATGGGCGGACAGGATTGAAGGAATCACCTGTATTCAAAGTTAATGGATTTTAAATAACCCACGAGGCCTGGGATTTAATAATGAGAGCTGGATTAATGAAATAAAAAAAGGGGAACCTCCCTCTGCGTCAGCCTGGCTCACATTGCCTGACAACATTTTCAAATGACATGGCGGAGCAGATAATTCACTTATTCTGAGTAATTGGGTGCTGACCAGGGTTAATATGTTTTGTGTCATTAAATGGAAATGTTCTGTTGTAAGTGGAACTGTATGATACATGGAGCTGTTTCAATAGATCTGCTCTGAGCTCTGTTAGAGTTCTCTCTCTCTCTGCTGCCGGCTAGCTAGCTGGGGTCCTGTTTTATTTGAGGCAACTCAAGAATGAATTCTGCTCCGAGGCAAAAGTTCAGGACAGTTATATTCAGTTTTGTTTGGTGCCCGGCTGAATGAAATGACCTTTAAGATGAAGCGAATCTCTTGAGCAAGTCAGGTGAAGAAAGGAGAGACAGATGGATTGAAAGGAACTTTTTAAATACAGCCAGTGTCAGAGGGCTGGTAGCCATGGGTAGTTAAAAGACTGTTGGTCACTGTTAACCCCTCTCTACCATCATCACAGTGTTATAGAGGAGGAGCCGGTCCGTGTGGACACTCCTTATTTTGATACCAAGGGAGATTGACCAGCAGGGAATCACTTCTCTCAATCCCTCATGTTTTCTTTTTTGTTTAAACATAAACTGTCAGAGCAAGGTCTTGATGATCCCTTGCTTACTTGCTAAATGATTTTGTGTGGAAAATTGAACTAACAGAGGTGAAGCAGGGTTTTCTGTTTTCTGGAGGCCAGTTAATGAACTTGCTCCTTCAACCTCCATTCAGATGGCAACGTCCTGTAATTAGTTCTTCCCACAAAGCAGAGCTATTTTCTTTGGATGGGTCAACTTGAATTCCTCCTAACTCTACTGGAGGAGAATGCCTTCATTGCCGTGGCTTCAGGAGAGGCCCCTTAACCTGCATTTTCTCACTGATACGCTGTAACACTCTAAAACCTTAACCGAATGTGAAAAAATGAGAACCATTAGAATCCTGAAGAATGTGGTAATACAGTCAGTTCAGGGAACAACAAAACAAGCACTCTGGTTGGTTGGTTCATTACTGGTTGTCTGGTTGTTGTTGTTGTGCCAGTCTGGTGTCTTTGGGCAGTGCCAACCCCAACTTGCCAACACACTGTTTCACTGCCACTAACAAAAGGCTGGCTAACTTTCCGGGACTTTTTTAGAAGTTAATCATGTACCCTAGAGTGGCGCGACACAGAAACACTGGTGTTTCTAAACCTTCCCCTGCAGCTCTGCCCATAATTGGCTCTCCAACTGACTGCCTCTGCTTCCTGTCAGCGTTATATCTGTGTTCACACCAACACCGGCCCAACTGCCCAGCATGCGAAGACATTTGTTCCTCTGGAAACATGGTCGCTGGTTTGATCTCTGTACTGTGAAAGCAAAGAGGCCGGTGTCTAACAATAGTTACATGCATGGGGAGGATTTTAGAGGCTGCGCTCATATAGGGAGGATTATACAGGCTACACTCACATGGGGAATATTTTAGAGGCTGCAATTGTATAGTGAGGATTTTAGAGGCTGCACTCACTGCCTTGAGTTGGAAGTTGGGTAGAAAACTTGCTTCCTGCCTCACTTGCTCTCAGTGTAGAGCTTATTACAATGGCCATGTTACATTTTTATATTTCTGTTTTACTTATCAGATTTAGCATTTCAACTAATGTTGTTTTTAGGTAACAAAATTATATATATAATTTTGAAAAGTGTATACTGTAATCTCAGTTGTTTTATTCTAAATTGTGAGAAGGGTACATTAACTCAGCGGCATCTCTATTTGTTATGAAGTGGCCGGGGTGTTTGTTAATTTGGTGTAAAGGTATATATTTCTCAACAGTATGTCAGCCTAGTTTATTTTTTCACCCGTAAAAGCACACCTTCAATTAAGTGTTTTCAAAGCATTATCAAACACCCCTCAGTGTTGGTAATTCTATGCTTGGAATGAATAATTACATACAATCTTTTGTTGTGAGCTTGGAAGAACAAGTACACGTTTTCATATAATGAGCAACTTATCATAATGAACAGATTGGTCGGTGTATGAGAGGGAGGCAAGCAGCGATGTAGAGCGGAAGAGAATGTGATTTTTAAATCGACACATGCACAGGGAATCTGACATCAACATTGGAAATGTACAGACGCTGCTGACACCTCTATGTGTGGAGAGAGGCTCTTCCTGTGCAGCTGTCAAACAACACCTCTGAGTCCCAGCCAGCCAAGCAGGCAGCCAGCCAGCCAGCCAGCCCAGCAGGCAGCCAGCCAGCCAGCCAAGCAGCCAGCCAGCCAGCCAGCCAAGCAGCCAGCCAGCCAGCCAGCCAAGCAGCCAGCCAGCCATCCAGCCAAGCAGCCAGCCAGCCAGCCAAGAAGCCAGCCAGCCAGCCAAGCAGCCAGCCAGCCAGCCAGCCAGCCAGCCAAGAAGCCAGCCAGCCAGCCAAGCAGCCAGCCAGCCAGCCAAGCAGCCAGCCAGCCAGCCAAGCAGGCAGCACCCATAGAACTATACAGACTTTCATATCATTATCAGCACCTCTGCCTCACTAATTATATTGCAGTGGAAATTAGACTTGCATGCATTGGAATTTGTTTTGCTAGTTTTCATTAGAAGAAGTTGTGATGTTAGCTTGTTAGCTCATTTTCAGTGTGCGGTATGTCAAGACACCTATTCTTGGAAAACACAATTTGCCCTGCCAGCTTGGAGTAATGTAATGGAAAAAAATGCTAAGTACACGCTTTCATTAAGTACAACCTTTGAAACATCACTTTGAAACATTTGAGTTTGTGGAATTTATTTTAATTTCTCTTGTTTCACTTACTTAAACAAAAAATGTGCTTTAAAAAGCACACTATGAGATTGAAGTTTGACTGGTCATATATTCACCTTTTCTGATTGATGATGCATTTACCAATAGCAGGTCTAACAGCTTTGAACATCATATTGTGTGTTTATTGGTCTTTTGAGGCAGACCAAAAGTCTTCTGACAGATATCTAAGCCAGGTACACAGAGAGAATACTCATGTTGCAGCGGCCTCGCCACATGTTTGTAATGGACACCCTTTGTACTGCAGAACCCAACCAGCCCTCTTCACTGTACTGAACATTTCCTTTCAATATGACTGAAACCTTTCTCTGACTGTTCTCCCATTCATAGTGATGTTAGATTTGTTTGGGATTTTTTGTAAACCACACACTGATGAACATCCTGCCTCTAGAACATTTAAATTATAACCCTTCTATTTGGTTCACTTGCTGTGCTCTCTTTTTAAAGCAATGTTTGTTTTTGGGCGTCCAAATATTTTATTGTAACCATGTCATTACTGCAATCAGGCATTTTTCTTTTGAAATTACTTTGTATTTAAATGTTGGCTTTTTTTGTGGATTTAAAATTGATAATCCTTGTAACCGTTCATACTGCAGATGAACCTCTAAATTAATAAGCACTACATGGTTTTATGTAAAAAAATAATAATTCTGCATTACATTTCAGATATAGATTCTCAAGCTTTTTATTACAGTGTCTTAAAGTATTCTTAATTCTTGAATATTTATTTGAATGTTTCTAATACAATGGAGAAACGAATACTGTAAGTCTATTTGTAATATCATATACTGATATTTAAAGCTTCTTGTAAATAAATACAAATGTGTGTTATAGTTGTTGATATAAACTAAATTAAATTAATTTACGTTCAAACATTTCATAATCCAACTACACTGAATACAGGGAAAGATATGAATAGCAGAGAGAGAGGGGAGGGGTCCCTAACATTGTCAGGAGAACATGAACAAGCATCTCCATCATAAATAGCAGTGGGCTGATGCTAAATATTGACCATGTGACTGCAGCGTGGGTTTCTGGTGACAGACTGTAGGCTTTTGTTTTGTTCTGTCAGCATGTGGTTGTAACTGAACTGTAAACAATGTTATTATTTACTGCACTATGCTGCTGCTCAAAGCATTCGACCAACCACCCAACTCTCCCCTCCCACCCACCTACCCAGTCACAAGAACAGAGGCTAAGCCAAATTGACGCTGCGTTATCTTAAAGGCAGTGAAAACAATATACGGCCAGCTCATCCATAAGTCATGTCTTTTATGCAGCCGGGAGCAGCAGTATGACTGAGTCCCAGCTCTGGAGCCCCGAAAAAGGCTTCTTTATGAATGGCAGCAGAAAGTCTGTGAATGATAACGGTCATTAATGTGTCCATTGAGGGTCACCACATTCATGCTACATATCAAATCCCCTGTGAATGAGATCAGTTCCCTCCTGTCAGTGCCCATTACATCTGTCCCACAGCCTCAGAGAGCAGCCCCAGAGAGCAGCCCCAAAGAGCAGCCCCAGGGAGCAGCCTCAGAGAGCAGCCCCAGAGAGCAGCCCCAGAGAGCAGCCTCAGAGAGCAGCCCCAGAGAGCAGCCCCAGAGAGCAGCCTCAGAGAGCAGCCCCAGAGAGCAGCCCCAGAGAGCAGCCCCAGAGAGCAGCCTCAGATCAGCCACCTAGTCCAGCCACCTAGTCCAGCCTATAGGCCAGCCACAGCCTCACAGCCAGCCCAGACATTAGCATTAGAAAATAAGCAATCAGCTGGAATGAACAAGGGGAGAAGAGTGGGGGACATATCCAAACTTTGGTCATTATAGGCATACTGAGAATATTGTGCATGTGATATAATATGATATATCAACAACTAACAAAACACTTGTGCACACACACATGCATATAATTTTGGGTCCTGTGTGGCGCAGTTGATAGAGCATGGCACTTTGACACTTTGGTTTGATTCCTACAGGGTACAAGAACAAATGAAAATGTTTCACCTCACTACTGTAAGTCGCTCTGGATAAGAGTGTCTGGTAAACGTATATAATATGAGTTGGTAAATTTGATATTTAATTCATTTCATTTTCTATAAATATTTATGTACATGTTTAATATCACCAGTATAAATAGTAGTTGTCATTATTAAACTGAAAATAAGCATCTTATTTTCTAAGGAACTAAACTCTCCTTGAGACTGCATTGAAAATAGACTCCACTCCTGCTTGACTTGCCTTCGCATAGAAAATGGCATTGTACCTTTCTGTGACTTTGGAAAATAATTGAGTTAAAACACTCAATAAAACATTAATTAGTTTAGCCGTCTGGTGCAGATAACATAAAACCCTATGTAATTCATATTGATTAGAATATGCACATTGAATGTAACCTCCGAAGACAAGTTTCCTTTATTAAGTAGACACAAAGCTCAGGTCATTATTCGTACAAAAAGGATCACTTTAGATTTTATCATTCACATAAAAAGGTTTGATTGGATTTTTTTTCTGAGGAAGCTTGGACAATCTATTTTACTTTGATTGTATTACCTATTAATTAGTTTGTATATTGAGTTGAACAGGCCTTATTGATTCGAGGTGCATTCATTTGCATTGCAAAATGTCCTCTTAATCCAATATAATCTCATCCTTAGCCAAACATGGAATAATGCCTTTTAGAGCCACTCTTGTTCTTTGTCTGGAAATGCATTCTGCTTGTTTCAAACTGTCTGGTTTTATAACTTTGAATGTGCAATGAGTAAATGAATAGTTTCATTCCAAAACGCTATATATCTATTTTCAGAAATGTTGTTAAGTATGTTGTTATTGTTTTAAGAAATGATGAAAGAGATTGGTGTGTTTTTTCAATATCTAATCATGGCATGAGGTTGTTCAATGACAGACATATATTTGTTTCAAATATATAACTTGATTATTTATTTTCAGACAGACAAATAATTTCTCTGAGAGTGAGCCAGATATATAACATTTTGAAAAGAATGTTCAACTCAATATACAAACTAATTTATAGGTAATACAATCAAAGTTTTTTTCAAAATGTTATATATCTGGCTCACTCTCAGAGAAATAAATAGCACTGCTAGGTTTTACACAATCAAATGTAAACCATTAAAAAAAATAAAGAAGTGTACAAATTATACATTTGACATCAATATTAAAAATAACAATACAATAAATAATTCAATACAGTAATATCAGATCTTTATGTAAAATATGAACATTTGACATTTTAGTCACAACATTTTCATACACATCTAAATTCTATGAATAAAAAAAAATCAGAGAACAGAAATATTTTATACATACATGAAGGTACCCAAAAGCAATCATTTCTAATGAAAAAACACAAATGTGAAAAATTGGTGGATATAGCATTTTTCAAAAAACACTTCACATACAAAAATACAAATATCTTTCATCCTCAAATGTTATGTATATGCTGTATAATTAGTAAAACAAAATATGCTGAACATTTATCACATTGACAATTGTAGGTTGTGTATTGAAAATATCACAGTGTAAGCTAATGATATGTCAGGGTACTGTCCTGTCCTGTGGTGGTGGTGTGAGTTGTTCCAGTAAGTGATTGGCACTTGTAGAGGGGCCCGGCTGTGTGTAAATGTGCTTGTGAACTCCTGGAGCCTGAACAGTCATGTCATACATGACACGAATCAACACTGGAGGCGTCAAACAAACCCTCTGTTCCTCCCAACACACACACACACACACACACACACACACACACACACACACACACACACACACACACACACACACACACACACACACACACACACACACACACACATGGGCACACACACACACACGCACACACGCAAAAGCATAACAATTCTCTCACCTGAACTCTAATGGGCCACCTCTGGGACCAGGATTCTCAGCAGGCTGTTGCATTACTGTCACACTGGAGTCAGGGTGACACAGAGTAGCTGCAAAGAAAGGCCCCACAGGGCACGTTTAAAAATGGGAATCAAGTTAAAAAGGACCACTGCACAACAAAACCTAATGCCAGAAATAGAAATGACAATGAGGAGGAGGAGGAGGGTGGCAGAGGTAACAGGTTAGGTTAGATCTCCAGTAGTCTGTTGTTTCTGTCTTGTTCTTGGAGCTAGTTTGAGAGTCCTTGAGAGCAGCTGCAATCAACCAACCTCTGAAATGTTCAATGATGTGAACATGTGCCTATGTGGAAAATGGCTCTGTCTGTCTGTATACAGTGTGTGTCAGGAGTTTGTCAGTGCTGATCCTATGGCTTTGGGGGTTAGAGAGAGAGAGAGAGAGAGAGAGAGAGAGAGAGAGAGACAGACAGACAGACAGACAGACAGACAGACAGACAGACAGACAGACAGACAGACAGACCGAGAGAGAGAAGGGGGGGTAGATTACTGTCTCAGAGGGATACAGTGGGTCTGGGAAGTCATCAGATTGCCAGTCGGACATTAAAACCAGGTTTCCTGTAGTGTAAAGTTCTCACAGTGTGTACGCACACGCACACACACACACACACACACACACACACACACACACACACACACACACACACACACACACACACACACACACACACACACACACACACACACACACACACACACACACACACACTCCCGTAATGGGGTTCTCAGAGAGTTTGTACGCCTGGTAAATCCAACACACAGGGCAGAGAGTCACCACCACTAACACAGGATCAAACATCTTCAGTGGGGCCTGACATTAACCATGAGGCAGGATTACACTGTCTTTATCAGGTCTGGTGTGGTTCTCTGCCCTGCCATATCTACAGAGGAGACTGTTGATATACTGTGGATGAAGAGGCCCAAAACCCTAAATAAGAGCTTTGTTCATTAAGGTTAGTAGTTAGTGTCCAAAGAACTGTAAATAATAGTGCCGTTTTTGTTCTTCCATGTACTGTTATTGTTGCCTTAAAAAATGTATAATCATCGTTGTCAAAATCCAAGGGTATTATTATAATTAAAATTACTAATTGCCTTTTCAACATGCTCCACAATTTGATGTTTTTTCTACTGGTAATATTGGTTAAGCTCTCTCTCATACACACATGCAGTGCGTAGTAACTAAACTATGCGTGGTGAGTCAGAGGGAGAGCGTACTACAGCAGGAGAGACAGGTCTGTCGTACAGATAGATTTACCTCACCCCTCTAGCTGTCTCAGCGACTGTTATTTCCCTCAGTCATATCCCCTGACAGAGTTCCTATCGGTCTGTCTGCCACTATTGTGAAGGATAAAGAGAAAGGATGTGGGTGGCAGCGGTAGGGAAATGACTGAATGACTGAATAGTGTCATCAATGGATCCATTTCTTTACAGAGAGACAAATGTGTCAGTCTAATCATCATACTGCGGATTTTAACCCACTGCTACTGTAGTGCTTAAGCATTTCCTATTGTGAGGGTTCATCTGTGATTATCCCACAGTGAGAAAGGAGTCATGTGCTGCCTGGCGTACAGGACGGCCATGACCAGAGATGTAACACTACAGTCAAAAACAGTACACTCAGTATTTGGTATGATTTTTGTTACAATTATTTACTGGAATTTCATGGTAGAAATTATTAGAATTTTCACATAATTTAGATATTTGTCAATTTCTGTAATGCCATAGTTTTTTATGTTTTCTGAATTAACCGAGAGTTAAAATATTACAATGGTCATGTGAAATGTAGTGAAACCAAATGATTTTATTTGACCTACATGTTGTGTGTCAAAACTATTGAACATTGTCAAACAATGTCAAAGTATTATACCACCCTAGTTTCAATATTCACTCTTCATATTCTTATTTAAATATTTAAAAGTAGCAGCTGTGTTGTTATCATGCACCATGGATATTAGCTATCAGAGCAGTCACAGTTTAATTTCTAATGCCACTGTTCCCCATGGGACTGTACAGCCCCCAGTACACACACACACACACACACACACACACACACACACACACACACACACACACACACACACACACACACACACACACACACACACACACACACACACACACACACACACACACACACACACACACACACACACACAGAGACAGAAACACACACACAGACAGAAACACACACCCACACAGAAACACACACCCACACAGAAACACCCACCCACACAGAAACACCCACCAACACAGAAACACACCCACACAGAAACACACACCCACACAGAAACACACACCCACACAGAAACACACACCCCTCCTACTAAACCTGAGACATCCTTTATTCCACACTTCACATGCAGACTGACTCCAGCTTTACTGGGCTGGCCTGTCGTAAACAGGACTGAATCTCTTTTTACTCAGATGTAGCCTTGGGGCTTCCAGACTAAAGGCTGGTTGTAAGGGTGACCTTACCAGGTGACAACACTGTTAATAATGTGTAAAACCATGTAAAAGTCTCAAGGCCAGATTGTGTATTAGCATCAGTCCTAACTGCCATTCCCTCCCTTCGCTTGTTCCTAAATGAATGTCATTGCATTCATACTGTACATTTGACTGAGAAGGTGGTTATGAAAAGCCTTGGAGAACAAAATTGATCTTCAGCACCCCTGGAGCTTAGAAATGTACAGCCATGACCCTGCTAGGTTCTGATACAGCAGGAGTCCCCCTGTCTAGTGGTTTAATGTAGGATGGAGGATGGATTCTCGAGATTCTGTTTCTTACTGTTATTGAGTGAACTGATGCTTTATTCACACACACAGTTTTCAACATAGTCCACTACTGTATGTAAAACTTTCTTGGACTCAGAGAAAATAACCCACAAACAACAAAGAAGTGATCATGTTACCACAAAACAATGAGCCCGAACCAGGTTTAGATGATTCCATCAACACTCTGGTGTCAGGTTTTACTCCTACAGTACCAGTGTCCACACGTGTCCATGTCTACCAGATGCATCCATCATGGTGTGTGCTGACGTGTGCCACAGGCCCCGCTGCCCTGCTCTTTTGAAGAGGGCTCCAGCTAGCGCTCATTTGTATCTCTAGGGAATGTAACAGGGGGGTGTCCAGTAGACTGCAGGGACTCGAGGAATGTGCCACAGCAATACCTTCTAACCAGAGTTGGAGAGCACCCCTGACTCACACATACACACACAAATGTATGTACGCACACACACACACACATACACACACACAAACACACACGTACACGAACACGCACACGGATACACACACACCCACACACACACACAGACACACACACATTAACACACACATTAACACACATTAACACACACACACACTCACACACACACACACACACACACACACACACACACACACACACACACACACACACACACACACACACACACACACACACACACACACACACACACACACACACACACACACACACACACACACACACACACACACACACACACACACACACACACAGGCCTTTTCACTGGCCTGTAAAAGCACTGCTGGTACTGCAGCTCTGTCTGAGAGCACAGTACCGTGATGCTGAATGGCCAGGTAGAGCACGCACACCCGCTTTAACAGTCTGGGAAAATTGCAAAGGCACGAGAGAAAGAATGGAAAATGTTTTAATGTATTGGTTGATAAATAATAGTTTTATTGAATTGTTTGTTTCTGTCAACTCTATTATTGCAGTCTGTTGAACTGTTTCATTTAGAAAGTGTTGAAAGAACAGATGCAGCGTACGGAAAATAAAATTATTGTACAATGTTGTACATTCTGTAAGTAATGACTAATATGCTGGAGCCAATCCCCGTGTTTAGCTCCTTGCCTGTCGCCAATCCCAGTGTTTAGCTCCTTGCCTGTCGCCAATCCCCGTGTTTAGCTCCTTGCCTGGAGCCAATCCCCGTGTTTAGCTCCTTGCCTGTCGCCAATCCCCGTGTTTAGCTCCTTGCCTGTCGACAATCCCAATGTTTAGCTCCTTGCCTGTCGACAATCCCCGTGTTTAGCTCCTTGCCTGGAGCCAATCCCCGTGTTTAGCTCCTTGCCTGTCGCCAATCCCCGTGTTTAGCTCCTTGCCTGTCGACAATCCCAGTGTTTAGCTCCTTGCCTGGAGCCAATCCCAGTGTTTAGCTCCTTGCCTGTCGCCAATCCCAGTGTTTAGCTCCTTGCTTGTCGCCAATCCCAGTGTTTAGCTCCTTGCCTGTCGACAATCCCAGTGTTTAGCTCCTTGCCTGTCGCCAATCGCAGTGTTTAGCTCCTTGCCTGTCGCCAATCCCCGTGTTTAGCTCCTTGCCTGTCGACAATCCCAGTGTTTAGCTCCTTGCCTGTCGACAATCCCAGTGTTTAGCTCCTTGCCTGTCGCCAATCCCAGTGTTTAGCTCCTTGCCTGTCGACAATCCCAGTGTTTAGCTCCTTGCCTGTCGCCAATCCCAGTGTTTAGCTCCTTGCCTGTCGACAATCCCAGTGTTTAGCTCCTTGCCTGTCGACAATCCCCGTGTTTAGCTCCTTGCCTGTCGACAATCCCCGTGTTTAGCTCCTTGCCTGTCGCCAATCCCAGTGTTTAGCTCCTTGCCTGTCGACAATCCCAGTGTTTAGCTCCTTGCCTGTCGCCAATCCCAGTGTTTAGCTCCTTGCCTGGAGCCAATCCCCGTGTTTAGCTCCTTGCCTGTCGACAATCCCAGTGTTTAGCTCCTTGCCTGTCGCTAACCCAGTGTTTAGCTCCTTGCCTGTCGCCAATCCCAGTGTTTAGCTCCTTGCCTGTCGCCAATCCCAGTGTTTAGCTCCTTGCCTGTCGACAATCCCAGTGTTTAGCTCCTTGCCTGTCGCCAATCCCAGTGTTTAGCTCCTTGCCTGTCGCCAATCCCAGTGTTTAGCTCCTTGCCTGTCGACAATCCCCGTGTTTAGCTCCTTGCCTGTCGCCAATCCCAGTGTTTAGCTCCTTGCCTGTCGACAATCCCAGTGTTTAGCTCCTTGCCTGTCGACAATCCCTGTGTTTAGCTCCTTGCCTGTCGACAATCCCCGTGTTTAGCTCCTTGCCTGTCGACAATCCCAGTGTTTAGCTCCTTGCCTGTCGCCAATCCCAGTGTTTAGCTCCTTGCCTGTCGACAATCCCAGTGTTTAGCTCCTTGCCTGTCGACAATCCCCGTGTTTAGCTCCTTGCCTGTCGACAATCCCCGTGTTTAGCTCCTTGCCTGTCGACAATCCCAGTGTTTAGCTCCTTGCCTGTCGCTACCTGTCCCACCGGACACAAAGTGATTTATCGACAAGGTAAACAGCTAATGAATGAGGCCTAAGCTTTAGTTATACAGTTTACAGAGTTAGAGTAACCACAGGAGGTTTGTATACACACACGTCCTACAGGCTACCGTTCTAGAGATCACAGGGTCATATCCTCATCGCATGGAGGGAAATTCCTCAATGTCTTAATTGTAAGCCTTTCAGATGAATTCTGCATGTGTGTAACAGTGTGCACACTGGCTGTGTAAACGCTTCATGGTGACAGACGCTGAGACATTTTTAAACAAGTTTAGGGCAGCGTGCAGAGCAGAGTGGAGTGGGGAGATTGTTTACATGAGTACCTGCCTCTTTTCAACACTGTGGTCCCTTCGCCCCGGTGGAGGCAGGCAGTCACTGAGACAGAAATGGATGGCTAGATGCCTCAGGGTAGTGTTGACTGTGACTGAAACACACCCTGAGAACAAGAGAGGACAATAATAACATTTTCAGGATGAAAAGGGGACTCGAGTTACTATCACTACACTGCTACAATACTCTGACAAATGTTACAGTAGGCCTAATGTAAGCAGGTATTTTATATGACTTCTTCTGTTCTTAATCATTTCCACATATCAGCTTGAATGATCTTAGTTGAGTTAATGCTCCAAAATAAATGAGCGTCTATATACAAGCTGTCATTCTTGACTACTCAACCACTAAAGGTTTTATCTGCCACCCTGTACCCTTCCCTGTGAAATGAGATTCAGTGTGTGCTGTGAGGTTTGGTTCCCAGGGCCAGCTGTGTACTATAGAGCTGGTCCTGTGGGAGACCTGTGTGTGTTTAAATGCCCAGGGCTAGGCAGTGGCAGCTATTGGCTAATGATTGACCAGTTAGAGCTGCCTGCCATGTCTGCCTGCAGGGAGGAAAGACAGAATTCTGCCTCCAGTATGTGTTAGGAAGAGAGATGAGAGAGAGAACGAGAGAGGTGGAGGAGAGGAAAGAACACTGAAGGAAGCTTTGTGGTTTTGGAATGTTGATGTAGTGCCACACAATATGCTTAAAGTGAATACATTTTGTTGTATATGTGTAATGATGTAGTTCTGACCACAGAAAAGTATATTCTGGTATAACCTAGGCAGTACAATTACAGAGGTCACAAACAATTACAAATAAAACATGAATAAAAATAAAAGTATTTTATTTTGTGGGTACATTTTCAGTGCCGAGTATCAAAATGACTACTCTAAAATGTTATGTTTCTCTGTGAAAAACGAAAACAAATGCAAAGATAAAAAAATTGGGACCCACATTTAAAAGTTGCTAAATATTTTCCGTTTGACATTTGCTAACGCGAAAATAGGGTGTTGTTTTGCATTGCTGTGCGATGCTGTGGTATTTTCACAGTGTATTTATCTGCATACAGGCAGCAGACGATGCTGGGGTACTTTCACAGTGTATTTATCTGCATACAGACAGCAGACGATGCTGGGGTACTTTCACAGTGTATTTATCTGCATACAGGCAGCAGACGATGCTGGGATACTTTCACAGTGTATTTATCTGCATACAGGCAGCAGACGATGCTGGGATACTTTCACAGTGTATTTATCTGCATACAGGCAGCAGACGATACTGGGATATTTTCACAGTGTATTCATCTGCATACAGGCAGCAGACGATGCTGGGATACTTTCACAGTGTATTTATCTGCATACAGGCAGCAGACGATACTGGGATACTTTCACAGTGTATTTATCTGCATACAGGCAGCAGACGATGCTGGGGTACTTTCACAGTGTATTCATCTGCATACAGGCAGCAGACGATGCTGGGGTACTTTCACAGTGTATTCATCTGCATACAGGCGAGCAGCAGGCGTCACTGAATTGTTCCACATATTTAAGTACAGCTATTGTAAAAATGGCTCTCTTCCTGTTGTTGTTTTCAGGAGACAGATTTTATTCAAGCCTGAGGAAGTGGAATAATTTAAATACAGATGTTTTTCACTGTAAAACAGCTGTACAGATCTGGTGAGGCTGGAGAAGAGAGGGGAAGAGAGGCTGGGGAGGAGATAGAGAGGCTGGACAAGAGAGAGAGGAGAGAGAGAGGCTGGAGAAGAGAGGGAAAGAGAGCCTGGGGAGGAGAGAGAGAGGCTGGAGAAGAGAGAGTGAGGAGAGAGAGGCTGGAGAAGAGAGGGGAAGAGAGGCTGGGGAGGAGAGAGAGAGGCTGGAGAAGAGAGAGTGAAGAGAGATGCTGGGGATGAGAGAGTGAAGAGAGAGAGAGGCTGGAAATGAGAGAGTGAAGAGAGAGAGAGGCTGGGGATGAGAGAGTGAAGAGCGAGAGAGGCTGGAGAAGAGAGAGTGAAGAGAGAGATGCTGGAGAAGAGAGAGTGAAGAGAGAGAGAGGCAGGAGAAGAGAGGGGAAGAGAGAGAGAGGCTGGGGATGAGAGAGTGAAGAGAGGATGGGATGAGAGAGTGAAGAGAGAGAGAGGCTGGGGATGAGATAGTGAAGAGAGGCTGGGGATGATAGAGTGAAGAGAGAGAGGCTGGGGATGAGAGAGTGAAAAGAGAGACTGGGGATGAGAGAGTGAAGAGAGAGAGGCTGGGGATGAGAGAGTGAAGAGAGGCTGGAGAAGAGAGAGTGAAGAGAGGGTGAGGCTAGGGATGAGAGAGTGAAGAGAGGCTGGAGAAGAGAGAGTGAAGAGAGAGAGCGGCTGGGGATGAGAGAGTGAAGAGAGGCTGGAGAAAAGAGAGTGAAGAGAGAGAGAGGCTGGGGATGAGAGAGTGAAGAGAGGATGGAGAAGAGAGAGTGAAGAGAGAGGGGCTGGGGATGAGAGAGTGAAGAGAGGTTGGGGATGAGAGAGTGAAGAGAGGCTGGAGAAGAGAGAGTGAAGAGAGGATGGAGAAGAGAGGGTGAAGAGAGAGAGGGGCTGGGGATGAGAGAGTGAAGAGAGGTTGGGGATGAGAGAGTGAAGAGAGGCTGGAGAAGAGAGAGTGAAGAGAGAGAGAGGCTGGGGATGAGAGAGTAAAGAGAGGCTGGAGAAGAGAGAGTGAAGAGAGAGAGAGGCTGGGGATGAGAGAGTGAAGAGAGAGAGAGGCTGGAGAAGAGAGAGTGAAGAGAGAGAGAGGCTGGAGAAGAGAGAGTGAAGAGAGGCTGGAGAAGAGAGAGAGAGAGAGAGGCTGGAGAAGAGAGAGTGAGTCAGCCCTGGGTGTGGCGGCACGGGCACATTACAAGTCTTGTATACTGTAAAAAATAAATTCCCGAGGAAAATCCTACATCTATGTTAAAGATGAATCTTAGATCCAAGGACATGTTCCCATGTTGAGGCGTTATGGGTTAAATCAACAGGCATGAACAAATATCTGCCATCCACTATGCAAACAGAGCGATGGAGCTCCCCGATTAATGGTCTGTTGTAATGGCTGATGTGACCTGAGAGGGAGAGAGGTTAGTTAGAGTACCAGGTCTTCTAACCCATTTTTCACTCATTTGGAAAGACGTCATTGAGTTACATTAGCAGGCAAACGCTCCAGAAAACAGTTTGAAATGTCTGACTTTGGTACAGTGGGCTAATTTCTTGAATGCTGTGGATTTGTTGAATACAGCTGTCTCAATTGAGCACTGTCACAGAGCTGTCTATCTCGGGCATGTAAATAGTTGGGAGAGGGTGATAAAATACATGATGACTCTGAAATGGATGCAGAGAGGAAACATGCTTCCATGTGGTCAATAGAAAGTCCGTACTAATATGATCATTTCTTAGTCCGTAGGTGTGAATCAATTTGTTTTAGAATGACAGGACAATGTCACAAACAGATGTCATCATGCTCCCACATGTTTTATTTTTTATTTTGCATACTGCTGATATGTTTTGTGCATGCTTCTAAGATTACTGTAATAGGTGTAGGTGTATTTAATGTGACTGAATCTCTGCCCCTCGGCATACGATACCACATGTCCTGTAGTCAAGATGCATGGAGTCTGTTCACCGACTAATATTGCACTCTGCTTCATTGCTTTCCTTTAGTCTTTCGTCCACCCCTCCATTTTGGTAAGTGGTCATCAAAAGGTCAGGGAGGTGAAGTTGTGAAATGGCCTGAGCGGTGGTGACCTATGGCAGGCTGAACATACCTAATGCTACAGCCTGCAGGCCTTCAACTGCCAATACCAGGCTGATTATAACGAATCAGCTCCCTCTTAACACAATAATGTGATCCATTTCTCATTCCGCTGAATAACTAACCCTGGAGATAGGGAGCTGTCTGTGACCTGCAGTTAACCCCTGCCTCGTTATTCATATCAGGGCATGAAAATAGAGGGATGAGAAGAAAGAAACGGCTCAATTTGAGTTCATTAATTTGATAGAAGTGGGGCAGGTAGCCAAGTGGTTAGAGCGTTGGACTAGTAACTAGGACTAGGAAGGTTGCAAGATCTAATCCCAGAGCTGACAAGGTAAAAATCTGTCGTTCTGCTCCTGAACAAGGCAGTTAACCACTGTTCCTAGGCCGTCATTGAAAATAAGAATTTGTTCTTAACTGACTTACCTAGTTAAATAAAGGTAAAATAACATTTAAAAAAAGAAGTGGGTGGCTCTGCCAAATGTTACTGGTTGGAATGAATGGCATGGGACTTTATGAGGCAGTGGAGGCTGGTAAGAGCTAGGAGCCAGGCAGCCAGTCACTGTGGAGGCTGGTAGGAGCTAGGAGCCAGGCAGCCAGTCACTGTGGAGGCTGGTAGGAGCTAGGAGCCAGGCAGCCAATCACTGTGGAGGCTGGTAGGAGCTAGGAGCCAGGCAGCCAGTCCAAGGTCACTGTGGAGCCTGATAGGAGCTAGGAGCCAGGCAGCCAGTCACTGTGGAGGCTGGTAGGAGCTAGGAGCCAGGCAGCCAGTCACTGTGGAGCCTGATAGGAGCTAGGAGCCAGGCAGCCAGTCACAGGTCACTGTGGAGGCTGGTAGGAACTAGGAGCCAGGCAGCCAGTCCCAGGTCACTGTAGAGGCTGGTTGGAGCTAGGAGCCAGGCAGCGGCCACTGTGGGACTGTAGCACTGTTTTTCATCCTCAGGACCCCTAATAGGAGTGACAGATGTCTGTTCACCAGCCAGCAGCATTTCAGCCAGCATCCCACACATTCACTCATTCAGAACCATCCAACCCAGGCATGGTAACACCATATGCACAGTCTCAGACCTCCTCTCCCCCACAATGCTGCCCATACCTGGGTGTTTGCGCTGTAGTCTCTCTCTGCTGGTTACCATGAGGAAAACACACTCCACCTGCAGGTTCATGGGGTTCACAGGGACATAACAACAGTTCTAATTTAGATATTGGGCTAAAGGTTTGGCTGGTGATGACGCTTTCGGCCCTGCTACCTCATACATAAGGGATCTGTTTAAGAGTTTGAAGAGTTTGGATGGGTTAAATGTACAGCATGTAGACTAGTCACTCCTCTCCTCCATCTTAGTCCCGGCCTGGAGAAATGGAGCCGGGGCTGAGCGGGCTGGATTTCTTCTCCCCTTCCATCTCCATACGGTAACCAGAGGCTGCGGACGGTATCTGTACGGTATCTGTGCCGGTTGGGGCTGACAATAGAAGACCATGGGAGTATCTGACACTGAGGGCAGTGCTTTGAGCTTTACACGATACCCAGTGGACCTTGACTGTCTCTCTGTCCATCCCCCCAGCAGGATGT